>NC_092237.1:13032300-13052300 GCF_036320965.1 Panulirus ornatus
CAAACCTTCCGTTCATTAAGGAGCCTCACATGATACAATCTATTTACGAAAAGTAAACTTTAAGACGTGGAATGAAAGCTTTGAGATATACGAAGTCAGTCAGACCCGAGAATGTATATAGATAAGAGGTTTCTAGATATGGGAGGAGGAGCACCAGATGATAAAGTTACTGGCGTAAATGCAATTCTGGTATCCAAATGATGGCTGGCATCTGGAAGGGGTTCCAGGGGAAGGGCCTGTCAAAGAAGGTTTAGGGCATGTTAGAGACGACCTTCCTGAGGGGTACCGAGAAGACCTTACTGAGGGTGACGAGGGCCTGCCAGAGACGACCTTACTAAGGGTGCTGACGATCTGCCAGAGACGACCTTACTGAGGTTGCTGACGATCTGCCAGAGACCTAGAGGTTGACGAGGGCTTGCCGTAGACGAACTCTCTAAGGGCGTCTGGGGCTGCTGGTGGGAGGATAATGGTGGTGGTTCTGGGAAGGCTTGTATCGTAGATATGGAATGGAAAATATCATCTTCCCTCCCTCTTGACTTGCTACCCTGTCTCCATTTATGTAGATTAGGAATGTAGAAAACCATTGCTGTCTTTCATTATGTAAAACCTCATCACAGACCCATCAGGTCGTCTGTTACCTGGTGTTCCCATGTACTGTTACTGCCCTGCAGCAGATAACCTAGTCACACACCCATGAATGATCTGTTATCTGGCTTTCTGATAAGACTCCCTTCCCTCCCACACTCACATCATCCCTCCCCACACATCCCTCTCCTTCCTTCCCACACTCCTCTCATCCCTCCCCACACATCCCTTTCCTCCCTTCCTACACTCCCCTCATCCCTCCCCACACATCCCTCTCCTCCCTCCCCACACATCCCTCTCCTCCCTTCCTACACTCCCCACATCCCTCCCGACACATCCCTCTCCTCCCTTCCTACACTCCCCTCATCCCTCCCCACACATCCCTCTCCTCCCTTCCTACACCCCCCTCATCCCTCCCCACACATTCCTCTCCTCCATTCCTACACTCCCCTCATCCCTCCCCACACATCTCTCTCCTCCCTTCCTACACTCCCCTCATCCCTCCCTACACATCCCTCTCCTCCCTTCCTACACTCCCCTTATCCCTCCCCACACATCCCTCTCCTCCCTTCCTACACTCCCCTCATCCCTCCCCACACATCCCTCTCCTCCCTTCCTACACTCCCCTCATCCCTCCTCACACATCCCTCTCCTCCCTTCCCACACTCTCCTCATCCCTCCCCACACATCCCTCTCCTTCCTTCCCACACTCCCCTCATCCCTCCCCACACATCCCTCTCCTCCCTTCCCACACTCCTCTCATCCCTCCCCACACATCCCTCTCCTCCCTTCCCACACTCTCCTCATCCCTCCCCACACATCCCTCTCCTTCCTTCCCACACTCCCCTCATCCCTCCCCACACATCCCTCTCCTTCCTTCCCACACTCGCCTCAACCCTTCCATACATCCCTTTTCTCCCTCATAGTATCACCCCCAGTCCCCGCACTCCATATCCCCTCCACTCATATCTCCTCTTGTCTCTTCCCCTCTGATCTCCTCCTCCTCCTCCTCCTCTTGTACCTCACCCTCACCATCCTCTCCACACTCCATCACACGCCCATATCGACTGCTACCTCTCTTCCAACCTACCCTCCCTCCCTCCCTCCCCTACTCAACACTGGGTGTAATTAGGGACGCACAAGCCACACGCTGTAGTGACTTATTGCCAATAAATCATTGTTTCTCTTAATGGTGAGGCTTTGGGGCCCCCCCCCCTGGAGTGGCGTCTCTCTCTCTCTCTCTCTCTCTCTCTCTCTCTCTCTCTCTCTCTCTCTCTCTCTCACACACACACACGACACTCATGACACACACACACTGACACATACACAAACACACATGACACTCATGACACACACACACACACACGACACTCATGACACACACACACACACACACACACACACACACACACACACACACACACACACGTTTGCCATGGTCGCGAAGACATCACCATCTGATGGTGTTCGCTCTCCCTCCCTCCCGCCGCCGCTCGCACTGGAAGGAAAACAAAAAAGTGAGAGGGGGGAAAAAAATTGATGAGCGAGAGAGGATGCATTCATAGATCTTTGTAAGACGAGATCAAATCCTGTCGGGAGGAGACCTCCCCACCATCACATTATGGTGACCTTCGTGGACGTCTGTTCGGTGACTCTCTAACTATCTTCAGTACCACGTTTTCTATTCCCTTCACCCCCCCCCCCCCCTTTTCGCGTGTGAGCGTCAGGAATGAATGAGGAATGGCCTCGTTTATACACCTCCTATGGCCTAGCTGTGATGCATAATGAAATGGAACCGGAGCCTGTCATTTACATCTAGGCCCACTGTACAGACTGTGCCATGAATTATATAAACCTGGTTTCAGCCCACTGACAGAACGTCGACCTCCCCATACGCCACATCTCTCTAATTCCTTCCTTCTGTTTCCGGGTGTCCATTTTGCTTATTTCTTCTTCTTCTTTCCTTGGTTCTCCAAAAAATAAGATAGGAATACCTCCTCTCGTTTTCTGTCGCCTAGCGACGGCAGGTGAAGTTATACCGTAAAAGGTTTAGCTTTTAAACACTTGTGCCACAACACATTTTCTCACTTACAGGTGTCCCACAACACCTCCCTCTGTCTCAGAGGTGCACTCTATCCCTGTCTGAAGACGAGAGCATCTCTACCCTCCCACTGGAGGGGCTTCTGCGAAGTGCTATATTCCATTTCAACAGTTCGGGAATTTCGACCCAAAATTTCCCCCACGGGCGATCTGCGTCGGTCAAGCCAGCAAGCCCTGGAGGAGTGCGCCCTTCTGCTGGAGCGGCGACATTCGTGGTGTCCTCGCGAGGACGACGACCCTCGAGCACGAGGGTGTGTGTGCGACTCGGGTGTGTGTGTGTGTGTGTGTGTGTGATGGCTTGACCTTTCGCACATTGTTGGACGAGAGGTCGTAGGTCTGGTGGCAAAGGCGTGGCTTCAACCCAAATCTGGAAGTGGCATCCTTCTAATACATTTCCTCCCTCACCATATTTTTTCTCTCTCTCTCTGTTCTGTATATTACGCATGCCTCTCTCTCTCTCTCTCTCTCTCTCTCTCTCTCTCTCTCTCTCTCTCTCTCTCTCTCTCTCTCTCTCTCTATCTCTCTCTCTCTCTCTCTCTGTTCTGTATATTACGCATGCCTCTCTCTCTCTCTCTCTCTCTCTCTCTCTCTCTCTCTCTCTCTATATATATATATATATATATATATATATATATATCTGGTTTATCTATTACTTATTAAGTAAATTACTACTATTACTATTTCTCTTCTTTTCAGAGCCCAACACTGCTGGTATTGAGTGTTAATGCGTATACACAGTGATAGGACAGCCCTAAACCCATTTTCTTTTTAGCAGAGACAGATGAGTGAAATTATCGGTCGAGTGATCGAGTGGAATTATTCCAGGCCAGATGGTATATTTTCATACATGAATATGGAGATGGGAAGTATATCATATTACATTTCCCGGACTTTCGCACCTTTACTGAAATGGATGAGGTTCGTCCGGCTTGCTGGGCCACACTACTGGACGAAAGTAAAAAGCAAATTCTTGTAATGAATGATAGTCAGAGATGTGCTCTATGGTGTTTAGTATCATCATTTCTTTTTTAGAATGACCGACGTGGCTCTGGAGAACAATGCCCTCTCATGGCCATGTTGGGTGAAAAGCGATTTAGAAAATGAAATCAGGAATGGAGAATTGAGTGAAAGCTTCCGACATGAGTTAACATGAGAAAGACAGACAACAGGAGGCCTGATTACCCTACGACTGGGTTGTCTGGAAAATGAAAAAAAAAAAAAAAATGCTGCACATTAGCCTTCTAGTGTCCCCGTTACCGCTATCTTTTATACGTTTATTTTGGTGTTTTTCTCAGAAAATACCTGAATTTATAAGATATTTGTCCTAGGTGATTCTAAGCCAGACCCTTAAAGGCAAAGAGGTTATATAAAGAAGGAAAGACTAAGAAAAGAAGAAGTGGCACAGCTTTGTTGTTTGAAGAAAGGAGGAGGCATCATAATGCTCCATCCCCGGGGATCCAACCTCCAAACAGAAACCATAGGAAGCAGCACCCGGAAACGTGCCACGGGTGCGAGTCTTGGTGTCGACGGCTCGCGACCTCAGTGGTCGAAATGATATCTGTAGAGCAAGCAAGAAGACAGCAACTTCACGACAGACAGACAGACAGACAGACAGACAGACAGGAAGGATAGGAATGGTGGGAGAGACGTCATCGATTTTTGGATAATGAATGAGACAGAAGGATATTGATTCCAATCTGGCTAACAAAAGAGGCGGAGTAAAGAGCCACCCCAGATATGCGAAGAGCACTCCATACTGGGGGCCAATAAACCACCCCGTAGGTGTGATGTAGGTGTTCACAAGACAAAGAAACACAGCACGAGGAAAACACCCTCATCAATAAGGGTATGGATTTTGTGGGGTTTCCAGAATGCTGAACATGCTCTCTGTTATTTGCTAGGAATGAACTGTCGTGTTTAGAATCTGAAGAGAGTGACACTGGAAAAGAGACAGAGACAGAAAGTAAGTTTTAGTATTACTGAATTTAATCAGGTTATTACCTCACCAATTCGAAATTTTGCATAATTATAGATGATAACTGACTTTAGAAAGAGTTAGGCTATGCTTTTCAAAAGATTGAAAGGTGGGATGTGTAGGTTAAGTTGTAAGTGAAGGAGAAAGAAAAGTGTATGAACGCTACCTGCAGGGAAGGAGTGCAAGTGATTAGGAAATGAACAAAAGAGAGGAAGAGAGGGGCAAGTGGAAAGTGCTGGGGCAGAAAAAGAGGGCAAGTGAAAGGGATGGGTTGAGAGAGAATTGGCAAACGTCAGGTATAACAAGAAAATGCTTTGGAAGATGAGAACAAATGGAGATAACATGAAGGAAAATTGATAGGTAAGTGGTAACAGGCAAAGAAGTGAAGTGATGATGGCTTGAGTATTCTAATGGACTATCGAATGTGTCAGATGATAAGATGGTAGGCTGTTCGGGACGATGAGTTGTACAGAGAATGAGAGAGTCACGACGAATAATTCGGTGAAAAGAGAAGAATTGGTGAAAGCCTTGCGTAAGATGAAGAGTGGTAAACTGGTTGGAGCGGATGGGATTGCAGCTAAATTTGTTGACTGATTAAGGACGAAATAGTATGAACAAATATTACCAATAGACGCTACTTGTGGAAAAAATGAAGTTAGAATTAGAAACAGGTGATCAAAAAAGCTTTTCTCCTGGTGTTAGAAGACTCCACTTCAATTAGACTTTAAACCTTTAAACCAATAAGAAATCAGTCCCAAAGGAAATCGGTTTCGAATATTTGACTGACGATTTTAGATGCCTTGCAGAAAATCGAAGACTTTCCAAAGAAGAATTATTTATCATTCGTGCAGTCTATTAGCACATGTGATGAAAGTATAGCACGAATAACGATCTCCTTTTGACACATTATTCGTGCACTTTATTAGGACATGTGATGAAAGTATAGCACGAATAGCGATCTCCTTTTGACACATTATGGCATCCGATTATGATCCTCAGTTTGAAACCAGTTACATTCCAAATGTCCGAGGGCTCACAACGACAGCAACAGCTGTAGAACAGCAGCAATAGCAGGAGGAGGAGGAGGAGGAGGAGGAGGAATATGGACGACGAAGCAACGCCGCTGACAACAGAACCATCAGCCAGAGGCAACGGGAGGAGCAAAAGAAAGACAGCGACACCGGCAAGCTTGGGAACTCTCCACCTTCGCATGTCTTTCCTAACGCCTACGATCCGCTTCTCTTCAAATGGCAGGGTTTCCTCATAGTCCCCCCACCCCTTTTCACGCCTTACTCCTAGGTTTCTTCTGACAGCCTGGCCTCGATGAGGGCTATTCATCCGTGACCGGAGGCCCACCGTCATACAAACACAACCAAGTCGAGTAATAGCCGTAGTTCCGTAGATCTTTCTGGTCGACCCGCTAACTTGCTAACGATCGTTATACACTGTTGTCGACGGGCTAATGCCCTTAGATACTTCCCGGCGACAGGATTACATTAAGACTGAGAACAGGGGAGTAAAGGGTTATGGACAACCGTTCGATGTAATCAATAACCAGAAAGATAATTACGAATTTCGATAAGGTAGGATAACAGCCCCGGATGCACAGGGATGAATTCACGGTAAAAAGAAATATTCATCGTTAACTCCCTTGCCAGTATTGCCTTTCTGGAGGTTCGTATAATCTCCAATTATTATCATTATTAATTTCTTGAGGGTTGGGGGTGGGGGAAGGGGGGAGCTTTTTAATTAGTTTTCAGGTTTAAGGGGGAGTCGTGTGTTTTCATACGACCTGCGCTCAGGGGGTTCCTCATTAAGGTGGTAATTTGTTCCCCTAAGAAAAATAATCAGAGTCAGGAACAACATTAGATTAGTTCCTGAACTCGTGGCAACAATTTACTTGTCTCCACGATCGATGTGGAGATCCCCTCCTGGAAGCCATGGATCACACAGTCCCTTATTGGAAATCCTTATACTTGGGAACCTACACGACCTAATTCACCCAGAGAATCGAAACGCTTTCGTTTCTGAATCTCACAGTCTGGCATCGTGTTAGAACGATATTCGCTAGGAGGTTCGGCGTTATTATGTCTTTTCTTATACACGAGAGACATGACACAAGACCTGATTGTCTATGACAAGTTTATCTATTGAAGGAGAGTAATGCTTACGTGGGAGCACTTGGAAGAGCCAGATAACAGCAGACCTGAAGGTTTAAGACATAGTTATCTGCTGGAGGATAGTTATAGCATATCGGAGTACATGGATAAGCCAGATAACAGAAAATTCGATGGTGTATGATAAGGCTATCTATTGCAGGACAGTAATATCCCATGGGAGTCTATAGGAAGACCAGATACCAGAAGACCTTGATGGTGTATGACGAGGTAATCTGCTGAGGGAGAGTGATGATATCATGGATTCGTAAGCTATACACACAGGGACGAGATAGAAAAGGAGAGGGGTCTATAGTCTAAACTTGCTTTGTATTTTGCTCTGTTGATTCTTCGGCGAAGGGTTTAATGAAGCATGTAGCCAATGTAGACATAAGATGAAGAGGTCGGTAGGATTCCTTATTCCCTCACCCATGAAAAATACGACCCGACTGCCAGAGAGCGTCTGTGGACGTGAATTCATCCTTTGAGCATAACAGTGCGACTCTTGAGCGCGACTCAACAGCTCTTGGGTATGATTGCGCAGCCTTTGAAGTTAAACTTTAAGGGTCAGGTCAGAGGTCACGCCACCGTACCCAAGGGATCGTCCTAACACTAAGCGGTCGTATCCATCATGTTCAAGGTCTATATCGTCATACTCAAGGGTCGTATCCATCATGTTCAAGGTCTATAATGTCGTACTCTAGGGTCGTACTATCGCGTTCAAGGACTCTACCGTCGGGCTCAAGGTTCGCATCCTCATGCTTAAGGGTCGTACCGTCGTGCTCGAGGGTTGCACCGTCATGTTCAAGAGTCCTATCGTCGTGCTCAATGGTTGCACCGTCGTGCTCAAGGGTCGTACCACAGTGCTTAAGGATCGCAACCACGGTGCTCAATGGTCGCAAAGTCGTGATAAAGGACCATAATGTCATTCTTAAGGGTCGTACCACAACGTTCAATAGTCACATTATCATGCTCAAGGCTCGTATCTTCATCTTCAAGGGTCGTGCCGTCATTCTCAAGGATCGTACCATCGTGTTCAAGGGTTGTACCGTCGTGTTTAAGAACCGTGTCATCATGCTCAAGGGTCGTGACGTCTTGCTCAAAAAGTCTAAGGTTGTGAATCAATTCTACCAAGCACCTCAGAGTACCTCACCTCAGTAATAGCAGAAAATACATCCATCCATCAGCCCTGGTGTATACCTTGGGCCACAAGAAGGAAAACGGAGACACTGGATCATCGCGGCTATCATAAATGTTGACTAGGTTTTCATCGCGATACAAGAGCATATTAAAGACAAAGTCACAGGCGACAGAGAGGAAGACTTTTGACCTTGAGAGACGTTGGGGATCCGGCGATACACACGTGTTGGAACTGACAAACATCATCCCCCCCCCCCCCCCCGGCCCTCCCATCAGTCTGCTCTTCAGCACGGGAATAACCAATACTTTCCAGCACGAACTCAAAGAGGGAAGGTCGGTCTATGTAAAGGAGACGTCATGGGAATCGGGAGCTAATTAGAGGGCCACAGTTCCTCGAGTCAGCAATTTGCTATTCCTTTGAAGACTTTGGGGGTGGAGGCAGCGGCATCCATCTTCCACGAAGGAGGAGGAATAAAAAAGGAGCGTGGGGGGGGGGAGGAAAGAAGAAGGCTCTCCTATACAACAAAAGGAGTACCGGTACCTGCATCATCATCACCAAGAGGCACTCCAAAAGGGAGTCAGAAAGTTCTCCTCCCAACTCCTGATGGGGGGTTACAGAATCATCTACGTAACTGACGAAGTTACAGGAGTGTTCTCCAAACTTTATCAATACTAACCTCACCAACCACGTCCCCGGGGAAATGCGACGAGGTGGTTAAGAGTTGGGAGATGATGAAGTTATAGTAGCCCCCACCAACCCACCTCTCTCTCTCTCTCTCTCTCTCTCTCTCTCTCTCTCTCTCTCTCTCTCTCTCTCTCTCTCTCTCTCTCTTCATACATGAGCCTTACAGGGATAATCCCTCATGTGGTTCCTTGCTCTTTTTCTTTCTTTTGGATGGTAATACAGGAAGGGAGGACTTCCAGCCACCCGATCCCGCCGCTCTTAGTGGCCTACGACACGCAGGAAATACATGGGTAAAATAGTTTTTCTTCCCCTATCCCCACTGATACCCTATATATATATATATATATATATATATATATATATATATATATATATATATATATATATATACATATATATATATATATATACATATATATATATATATATCATACAAAGCTCCATCAGCCAGGATCGAACCTGGGACCCCTTGTGCAAGAGGCAGGCATGCTAACCGCTAGGCTAAGGGACTGTATAATAGGAAACAACTATTCGAAATACTAAGTACTCAAATATCCTTCGTCTCACTATATATATATATATATATATATATATATATATATATATATATATATATATATATATATATCCTATCCCAGGGATAATATATATATATATATATATATATATATATATATATATATATATATATATATATATATATATATATATATATTATAGCTTACAATGTATATCAATCCCTAGGTGATCCTTCGTAGATGAATCCTATCCATCACTACATATCAACTCGGTGAACTAGAATGATGTTTGACAACCGTCGGGACTGTTGAGTCTCGCCCCGACTGGACCCTCCCTATAGCCCGGGAAACTGGGTGGGGGGCGCCGTACAGCCGGCCAGATCACACACATTACCCAAGTCACTTTGGCTGTTCAGAGCCCGTGAAACGACCTGTTAAAAGCACTCTGCGCACACGATTTTAGGGTTATGTTCGCACATGGTTTCAGAGATTCTTCTAGGATTTTTGTTGTGGTTGTTGTTGCTTGCTCTTATAGTTTTAACAAACGAAACAATTGAGAACAAAGGGTTTTGTATTTTTTTTTCTAGAACATGTTCGAAGGCAGACATGTTTGTGTAATTTTAGATAAACTTTCGTCGTGCTGACAAGTTTATTAACTTGTTGAGGATTAAAGCAACGAGAGGAGGACAAAGTTCACCCCTAAGTTCTCTGGGTCACGGGAACTTCAGTTTGGGAAGCTTAATGAAGCAGTGGGTAGGAGGGCGATAGAGAGGGTTCTTTATATTGCACACTCCTGAGCACGGAACGGCAAACTTACCCAAGCTGAAGAGAGTGGAAGGCCTGCAGAAGTTAAAGCTGGAATAACTGAAGACCTTGTTAAATATGAAGTGAATGAAGACCCTGCTGAAGCTGAAGTGAGTGTAGATCTTGACTGCTAAAGCTGAAGTGTGTGAAGACCTTGCAGGACTTGAAGTGAGTGAGGACTTTGCTGGACTTGAAGTGAGTGAAAACCTTGCTGGACGTGAAGTGAGTGAAGACCTTGCAGGACTTGAAGTGTGTGAAGACCTTGCTGGACTTAAAGTGAGTGAAGACCTTGCAGGACTTGAAGTAAGTGAAGACCTTGCTGGACTTAAAGTGACTGAAGACCTTGCAGGACTTGAAGTGTGTGAAGACCTTGCTGGACTTAAAGTAAGTGAAGACCTTGCTGGACTTGAATTAAGTGAAGACCTTGCTGGACTTGAAGTGAGTGAAGACCTTGCTGGACTTGAAGTAAGTGAAGACCTTGCTGGACTTGAATTAAGTGAAGACCTTGCTGGACTTGAAGTGAGTGAAGACCTTGCAGGACTTGAAGTGAGTGAAGACCTTGCTGGACTTGAAGTAAGTGAGGACCTTGCTGGACTTGAAGTAAGTGAAGACCTTGCAGGACTTGAAGTGAGTGAAGACCTTGCTGGACTTGAAGTTTGTGAAGACCTTGCTGGACTTGAAGTAAGTGAGGACCTTGCTGGACTTGAAGTAAGTGAAGACCTTGCAGGACTTGAAGCAAGTGAAGACCTTGCTGGACTTGAAGTAAGTGAAGACCTTGCTGGACTTGAAGTAAGTGAAGACTTTGCTGGACATGAAGTGAGTGAAGACCTTGCAGGACTTGAAGTAAGTGAAGACCTTGCTGGACTTGAAGTAAGTGAAGACCTTGCTGGACTTGAAGTAAGTGAAGACCTTGCTGGACTTGAAGTGAGTAAAGGTTTCCTGTGAGCAGATAAGGTCTGGTGATTCTTCCCAGAATTAGAATTTCGTTCAAACCGAATCGACTACGACAATGCTGATCTTTGAAACGAATAAAGATGAGCGAGGCTTAGTTTTGAATCATATAAAACTAAGAAACGTGGTTAACTGTGAGAATCATTGTTGAATCTTATACTCATCCCATAAGGGAATGAGGTTCATATAGTCTCTGAAATCATTCATAACACATCCTCAGTACATACCCGGTGTATGATAATGAGAAATTCTGATAATGCTAAAGTGCTTCCAGTTCAACAGTTGGTATGATAAACAAGGTTCTCGTAATGGTCTGTGGGTGGTTCCCTGTGCCCCCAGGCCGTCACCATCCCTGAGCACCTACCGAAGACCTGAGCAGACCACCTTCACAAGAACACAAGGGCCAGGCATCGACGGCCCTAATGACCTTGACAGTTAATAGGCTTTTCAAGCCCAAACAACCAACCACCATGTCACTGTATTCAAGAACGGTTTTCCGAGCTGAAGCAAAGAAGAAGAAGAAGAAGAAGAAGAAGAAGAAGAAGAAGAAGAAGAAGAAGAAGAAGAATGAAAGAAAGAAAGAAAGAAGAAGAAGAAAAAGAAGAACAAGAAGAAGAATGAAAGAAAAAGAAAGAAAGAAAGAAAGAAGAAGAAGAAGAAGAAAGAAAAAGAAGAAAGAAGAAGAAGAAGAAGAAGAAAAAAGAAGAAGAAAGAAGAAGAAGAAGAAGAAGAAGAAGAAGAAGAAGAAGAAAGAAGAAGAAGAAGACGAAGAAGAAGATGAAGAAGGAGAAGAAGAAGAAGAAAAGAAGACGAAGAAAGAAAAAGAAGAAGAAGAAAGAAGAAGGAGATGAAGAAGAAGAAGAAGAAGAAGAAGAAGAAGAAGAAGAAGGAGAAGAAGGAAGGAAGGAAAGAAGGGGAAGGGGGAGGAATTCACTCACCCATCACTTCCCCCGGAACTCTCAACTGAGAGGCAGTTCCATCTGCAAACTTTCCATCCCTGGGGCCCTCATGATCCCTACCTTCCTCAAACTTTTCACGGATTCCCGGTGCGACGACCCCCACCACGACTTCATCGCTGGCGGGTTCTGGTTCCTGGGCAGGAGGCAGGAGGCGCCCTAGGGAAACCCCACGCCCAACCATCTCGGGCGAGGACACTGGCCACACGTGGAAGCCGCCTTGTTATAAATGACTAACACACACACCACACTAGAATATTCAGTCTCTCGCTCACGAAAAGTTCGTACAAAACTTCAGTAATTTGTACCCAGAGATATTATTTCTTTCACCATACTTCCATCTTCCCTCTTATTACGTGTTTGGTGCCAAGTTCTCTCTTTTTTCTTCTTGTTTTGGGCTTTATGTTACACTTCTGTCTGATGTTTATATTGTAGACTCTGTCTGATGTTTATATTGTAGGCTTCTGTCTGATGTTTATATTGTAGGCTTCTGTCTGTTGTTTATATTGTAGACTTCTGTCTGTTGTTTATATTGTAGACTTCTGTCTGATGTTTATATTGTAGACTTCTGTCTGTTGTTTATATTGTAGACTTCTGTCTGATGTTTATATTGTAGACTTCTGTCTGATGTTTATATTGTAGACTTCTGTCTGTTGTTTATATTGTAGACTTCTGTCTGATGTTTATATTGTAGACTTCTGTCTGATGTTTATATTGTAGACTTCTGTCTGATGTTTATATTGTAGACTTCTGTCTGTTGTTTATATTGTAGACTTCTGTCTGATGTTTATATTGTAGACTTCTGTCTGATGTTTATATTGTAGGCCTCTGTCAGATGTTTATATTGTAGACTTCTGTCTGATGTTTATATTGTCACCTTCTGTCTGATGTTTATATTGTAGACTTCTGTCTGATGTTTATATTGTAGACCTCTGTCTGATGTTTATATTGCAGGCTTCTGTCTGATGTTTATATTGTAGACTTCTGTCTGATGTTTATATTGTAGACTTCTGTCTGTTGTTTATATTGTAGACTTCTGTCTGATGTTTATATTGTAGACTTCTGGCTGATGTTTATATTGTTACCTCCTGTCTGATGTTTATATTGTAGACTCTGTCTGATGTTTATATTGTAGGCTTCTGTCTGATGTTTATATTGTAGACTTCTGTCTGTTGTTTATATTGTAGACTTCTGTCTGATGTTTATATTGTAGACTTCTGTCTGATGTTTATATTGTTATCTCCTGTCTGATGTTTATATTGTAGGCCTCTGTCAGATGTTTATATTGTAGGATTCTGTCTGATGTTTATATTGTAGGCTTCTGGCTGATGTTTATGTTGTAGGCTTCTGTCTGATGTTTATATTGTAGACTTCTGTCTGATGTTTATATTGTAGACTTCTGTCTGATGTTTATCATATATGTCTTAAGTTACTCGCCCTCGAATTGCAGCATTCCCAAAAAGGTTGGGTGATTCCAGGACGCCCAAGAGGGAAGCTGACACAGTTCCTCTTGATCAGAGGAATGTGGTCTGAGCCGATGACTTTGTTGATGCCTTCCATAAGTAAGCCAGCCTGAGACTTGGAGGAAACAGACACACACTCTCTCTCTCTCTCTCTCTCTCTCTCTCTCTCTCTCTCTCTCTCTCTCTCTCTCTCTCTCTCTCTCATGGGGTGACTTGAACCACTAATCCTTTTCCAGCTTGGATCATATACGGTACAGATTAACAGGACATCGAAATGATATGTAACAGACTATCGTCGAATGGTGCTACAGACGACGGTGCCATAGACAACAGTGCCACAGGCTATAGCGCCATAGTCAACAGTGATAAAGATGTCTGCACAATAGTGCCACAGACAGCTATGCAATAGTGTCAGAGACGTCTACCTTACGGTGCCACAGTCAACAGTGCCAAGATGTCTATACAACACTGCCACAGAGAACAATACCAGAGACGTTGGTGCAACAGCGCCACATTCAATAGTTCCCGAGACGTCTACATAGCAGTGCTGTAGAGTAATAAAACCGCAGCTCTGTGCCACTAAACCAACACCGTGACACTCACCCAGGGAACGTAATTGTGATTAAGGGGAAAAGGGCCTGGGGAAGACACCCCCTTCCACTCTAACACCCCCTGGCTGCGCGGGCTGTTTGCCTGCTACTCCTCCTAACCCCGAGTGAGAAAACACCACTCACGATGGAGATCATATTACATTCGTACTCATGTTTGGTCTCTACAGGAGGGGGGAAGAATTATCATATTGGCCAGGAGAGATAAGAGCGAAGTGGTGCCTCCAGACGAAGTTATCTGCTGGAGGAGAGTTACGGGACGTGAAAATACCAGGAAAACAGACCACCTCTTGGTCTAGGAAGAGGTGATCTGCTGGAGGAAAGTGAAGGACAGTAACAGAACAGAGGAAAGCCAGGCAACAGATGATCTCTTGGTCTACGACGAAGGTTATCAGCTGGAGGAGAGGTCTAGTACGTGGGTATACCAGACAACAGATGACATCTTGGTCTTGCTAAGGGAGAGTGACAGTACATAAGAATGCCAGACAACAGGTGACCTGATTGTCTGCCGCGGTGTTATCTGCTGGAGGACAGCAAGAGCACATGGGGAAGCCCAAGAACTTCCATAAAGAATGATTAGCATGGGTCCTTGGACTTAACCATGAGGCACCCCACCTATCACACTGAGCCAGTGAGAAGCTTCCGTCGTTTAGTCCTGCAAGGTATTTTCTATCATAGAGCCAGTCGATGACCCAATGTATACCGTGAAGGTAATTCATATGATACTTTGTCGAAAGCTTTTTGGAGGTCTATGCATATCTAGCATCAAAGTGGATTCGGGAATCCCATATATCCTACATATGACTAAAGAATTTATCACATTCGTTAAGAATGATCTTTTATTACGAAAACTAATTTGATAATTAGTTTATTAGTTCACTTAAAAATCTGATTTTTTTTTCAAAAAAATTATCGTTTTTAAACATTTCACTTTAAAACCAACGTCATATTGAGGAGACGATAGTTTGAAACGTTTTTGCGCCTCACCTTTTCTGAAATATCGTCTAATGTAAGCAAGTGCCCATGTAGGGATTTGCTGAGCATCTCGGTGATCAAGAATGCTATTTGCTGGCTCACTTCCTCCACCATTCTGGGGTTGATGATGTCACTACCAGCTGACTCTACTGGGTTTAGATTACCTGAATATCTAAGCCACTTTCGCCGTTTTCAGTTGAATGTTATGTACGTGTAATGTCTTATTCTCTGCCCTTGGAAATACGCTTTGAGCTTTTGGTGTAACTGAGATATTCACGTTAGTAAACACTTATCTAAAATGCTTGTCACTTTAGCAAGGAACATAAAGTCTATCCGGAGATGACATCAGTCACGCATTAGGTTTTGATAGATTGTAAAGCCGGGATCTTGAGTGTATATATATATCCTGATGTTGTATCATCATATTGTTGTACAACTGTAGCATTGCATTATTGAATCACTGACCTATTATACAACTGTCTTTCGCTCCTAGATCACTTAATAATGTTATCATCTTTATGACAAAGAACCACAAATGGTTACAAGTTATGATTATTGGTCCTTTAAGAACATGAACAACTCATTTCCATCACGTCATCATTTAATTAAATCGTGGACCTGCGTTACTGATCTTTAAACACTTAAAGCCATTTCCAGTGATCCAGAAATGCTTCTGGAAGCCACAGAGACTAGACCATGACAATGAGCGCGGCCAAAATTGACAAAAATTCAGTTAGCTCTCATTGCCATCACCGCCGCTCGCTCATCTTCCCCGCGCGCGCGTGAGAGAGAGAGAGAGAGAGAGAGAGAGAGAGAGAGAGAGAGAGAGAGAGAGAGAGAGAGAGAGAGAGAGAGAGAGAGAGAGAGAGAGTTTGGACTGTCAAGCCTCTCCCTTGAGTCGACCCCCCTTTCCATCTTACGCTTATATCCTTATCTCTTCCAGTCTCCTCCCTTACACACACACACACACACACACACACACCCTCTATCTCAGAGTCCACAGGTCTCTCCACCTTCCGGTCTCCCTCCTGCCCTACCCCTCCCCCATTCCTTCCTCTCCTACCAACCTCTCCCACCTACCTCTCCCTGCATGGCCGGCCAGGTCGCCGCCCAACTCATCACCCAGAGTGGTGATGACGGGCACCGCTTATACTCGCTAATTACTTAATGACATAATCTCCTCTCACGTCGTTAAGTGTTCCGCTTGATTCGCTGGCCACTTGGATAGTACTTTACTAAACTGGCTATTCACTTGACGGGTTCTTTACTTGTGGGTTCTTCACTTAATGAGTTCTTTACTTGTGGGTTCTTTACTGATTCTTTACTTGTGGGTTCTTCACTTAACGAGTTCTTTACTTAACTAGTTCTTCACTTGTGGGTTCTTCACTTAACGTGTTCTTTACTTGTGGGTTCTTTACTTAACCAGTTCTTTACTTGTGAGTTCTTTACTTAACGGGCTCTTTACCTGTGGGTTCTTTACTTAACGGGCTCTTTACTTGTGGGTTCTTTACTTAACTGGTTCTTGGCTAATCTGGTATTTTGACGTAGTTAGATTTTGAATTATCTAGCTCCTTAACTGGGTCTTAACTTGACTAGTTTTATTCTTAACTGAGGCTTGAAGTAACTAGTTCTTAACTAGTTCTTAACTTCCCTGGCTTTTGACTTAATTAGCTCTTAACTCAGTTAGCTTGTAACTGAGCTAACTTCTTCACTGGTACTTGTTGCTAACTTAGCTCTTAACTGGTTCTTAGCTTAGCTGGATCTTTACTTAAGAGGTTGTTAGAGTAACCACCTCTCTACTTTATTCACTCTTCAAATAAGTGGATCTAAGTTTAACCAGCTCTTTATTTATTTCGTCTTTAACTTAGATCTTTACTTCACTGGTTCTTAAATTAGCTGGCTCTTTATTTATCTCGTTCTTTACTTAGCTGATTCTTTACTTAGATGCGTCTTACTTTTGCTGGTTCTCTACATAGATACGTCTTACTTTTGTTGGTTCTTTACTAAACTGGTTCTTAATTTAGCTCAATTCAGCTCTTTTCTCCTCATCTGGTTCTTAACTGAACAAGTTCTTCCATTCTTCGCTTCACATAACTGGTCCCTTAACTCTTCACTTATCTGGCTTATAACTACTTTATTTCTTATCATATTTATCTGGTTCGTAACATAACCAGAGTTTAAGTTTTTAACTTCGCTCTGTATTTACCTGGGTCTTCACTTTGCTAGCTCTTTACTTCCATGTTTCCTAGCCAATTCTGATACGTATATCGCTCTCAGTTACTCACTCCCTCCCCACTCACCCCTGGATAAGTCCTCCATCAGGTCTCACCTTAACTGGTCCCCCTCATCTTACCTGGGTCGTCGGGGCGCTGGTCCTCACCCCCAAACACACTTGAGTGGTCGCTTACTTTGCTGACACTGCTCGTGGCTGGGTATATATTTTCTCATGCCACTTGCCTCGCCGCATTAAACTGTTTGCTCAGAGCATCTCCCCGTTAATCTCTGGTTCTCTCTCTCTCTCTCTCTCTCTCTCTCTCTCTCTCTCTCTCTCTCTCTCTCTCTCTCTCTCTCTCTCCAAATGGGAATCGACTTAATGTCTTCTCTTTTTTTCTTTTGTAGTTTCATGGTTTCATATATATATATATATATATATATATATATATATATATATATATATATATATATATATATATATATATATATATATATATATATATTCCACATACCTACGCTTCATTTGGTTTATCTCCCTTATTGCCATTTCATTCCCGGTGGCTATCTACAAGAGAGAACGAACCGTAAACTTCCCGAATATGTACCAAACACATACATGGAACGAAGAGACAATAAAGGAATCCAAGTGGAACGAGAGAGTTGTACTCAATATAGACCAGGAAGACGAGATACGATCCTCTTCTGTTTCACCTGTTTTTTTCCCCGAAGAAGTAATGGTTGTAAAAATGGAATGGTTGTAAAATGAAGCTATGCAAAGGCAACAGGTATCATGTAAAAGAGGAAAATGAGAGAATGTACGAGGAAAACAGAGAGCTGTATGAGACATAGAAAAGGAATTGGATATTCCTTGTTTATATCTATACAAAGAGGAAGATCAAAAGTCCATTTAGTAATGGCTTGCTACACAGATGACAATACTGTGCGAAATACTGACGAGAGTTGAACGTGTCAGTATCAAGAGACGATGCAGACTTTCTCTGTGTTGAAAGCTCGACAGAATTCCTCTAGACCCCGATCCTCAACTCTACAAATAATTACTGGAAATAAACTGTGCTTCACCCTGTCTAGAGAGATATTGATAGGCCAGCGAACTACGCTTCAGCTCTGTCCTTCTCTAAAGAGAGGAAAAAAAAGGAGTCATGAACCCTTTCTTGAATGAGTTCTAACACTGCCGAGGCGTTTCAAAAACTACGCGTACAGTTTCACGACGCTAAAGAGGGAGTAAATCCTTTCTTCGGGATCTACAGGACGGTTGCACTTATACTGCAAGGCGTAAAGATCTTTGAAAAGGTTGTAGAATTTTTTCTCGTGTTATAGCTCCAGTCACGGAGAAAAGTCTGCATCAACGACGGGCCTTAATTGAAAGATGAAGAGGTTGATGAAAGGGAAGATGAAGAGATGAGGAAAAGTATTTACAAGTATTAAAGGAAGTGTCTTTAGAAAGTGCCAGGTCGTAGTTACTGGGGAAGTCACGAGAGGGTATAGAGTTCCAAAGTAGGGAAAGAAACAGTTATCAAAACGGCCCACCCTTGAGTGGCCATCGGTCACACTGTAATCATGTGACGCAGCAGCTTCCCGAGCATTGCGTGGTCTAGATAACCGTGGAGGGCACACAAGCAGCCAGCTCTCAGGAGCAAAAACCAAAGTATTACCCATAGAAGGAATATAAGTACCTATAAAAGAGGGTAAATAAAGAGACACACAATATACGATCAAACGAACCAATACAAACTGAGATGGTAAAGACGTAGATTTACATCATCTCTCCTCTCACATCCCCCCTTGATCGTAAGGATAAGATCCTAATTACGACTTAGAAAAAAAAAAAGAAATACTCTCATGTTACTTAAACAGACTTACCGAAAGTCTCTGACGAACTCATTTTGGAGAAGGATCCCTGAGGTGATTTTTTTTTTTCAGAGCGAGTCTTTCCTCCGGATTTCTGATCTTTCTTTCAAGTCTTCCACGATCACTGTCCAGGTTCATCATTAAGTCATGAAGAAAACATCGTGTCGCAAGTCTTTCGCAGTCTTACGATAGACCCATCAGGGTTCATGTGAAGGGTTATGAGCCATGATTAAGTCTCTATGATTTGTCTTTTTTTTTCTCTTTCTCTCTCTCTCCCGTCTCGTCGTCTTCAAACGACCAGTGTACGATATCTCTTGTGTTGTGTTGACAAGATTATCAAGATACGTCATTCGTCCACCACTCCAACACATTCTTCCATCACCCTTTCGTTCTCCATCAACGTCATCCCCCTCACCCCCCTTAGCATTCTCCTCCATCTCTCCACCACTCTCCTCCATCATCCTATCGCTTTCCTCTGATGCCATTGCCCTATGATTTTCTTACATGACTCCACCGGTTGTCTCCATCACTCCAACACTCTATTCCGTCTCACCTACAACTCTCCTCCATCATCCCAACACTCTCCTCCGTCACCTACCATTCTTCTCTAGCTCCATCACCCTACCATTTTCCTCCATCCCTCCACCATTCACACCCATAATTTCACCAGTCTTCTCCATCACTCCTGCGTCGCTCTACCACTCTCCTCCATCACTAGCGCCCGAGACCTTCACCCACAGCTGCATCAGGCCCGCTGCTGAGCAGCTGCACCATCCGTCTCCACAGCTGACAGGACCCCTAGCCCTTGGGAGCAATCAGCTGAGCGAGAGATGAGCTCGAGTAGCAAGGAGGACGACAAGCTCAACGGGGATTTCCCATCTCTTTAATGGTAACGCTGGCCTGAGGAGGAGGAGGAGGAGGAGGAGGAGGAGGAGGAGGAGGAGGAGGAGGAGGAGGAGGAGGAGGAGTAAGAGGAGAGAAGCTGACGAGAAGGAGGAGGA
>NC_092237.1:13057300-13099800 GCF_036320965.1 Panulirus ornatus
CGCCTCCATGGTGATCACGTTTTTTGTTGTAACATTACTCGGTACCTTAGTAGCAACAGCCAGTAGGAGACTCGCTTACTTGGTGCCTGCAGGTCTCTCTCTCTCTCTCTCTCTCTCTCTCTCTCTCTCTCTCTCTCTCTCTCTCTCTCTCTCTCTCATCCATCAGCTCCTATACATCCAACATCCTCCCTCATCCATTCCGGCGACTTCCTGACTCCCATCAACCTTCCCTGTCCATTCTGAGGATTTGTATAGACTTTCTCGTCGTCAACTACATCCCACAACCATTCTAAGGATTCTCTCATTTTCCTGTGTTCCTGCGCCTCTTACTAAGGGCTTCTCCACTCATTCACAACCCCAACGGACCTTCCGCCTCTGCTATCTACAAATCTCCTGCCCTTTCTAAGGTTTTTTGTACTCTGACACACGATGCTCCCACCCTTTCTAAGGGCTTTGTCTAAAATCACTCGCTTTTCCTAAAGTCTTTCTCCGACATTCCTCTCTTTCCAACGCCTCTCTCTAACGTTCCTCCTCCCTGGAAAGATTTGCTCCTCCGGTCCTTCCATCTGGGACTCAACGGCATTCCTTCCATTCTTAAGGCTCCTCATCTCAGGACTTTCCAAAGCCCTCCCCATGAAACAAGGGCTATCTCCAACACTCCTCCCCATACAACAAGGGCTCTCTCCAACACCCCTCGTCATCTAAGGGCCCCATAACATTCCACTCCATCCACGGGCTCTTCCTACCCTCCATTCCCTTTCTAAGGACCTTTCTCCAACAATGCTACCCTCAGGCACCATCTCCAACAACCCTTTCCCATTTCTAAAGATTCCCCTCATATCCCCGTAACCTTACTTGCCGCTTCTAAACCACCCAAGTCCCTCTCAGCCTCCCTCAGAATCAGCCTGACCCTCTTCTCAAATTCCACTCTTTTCATTGAGTCTCCCCTCCAACATTCCTCACACACGTCCATTTTTTTTTTCTATTTTCATTTAATTTAGAGCCCCTCTGCTTCCCCCTCTCGTTTTCTTTATTTAGCCATAGCTGATCCTATTTTCCATCCCTGGAATATTCTCTCTCTCTCTCTCTCTCTCTCTCTCTCTCTCTCTCTCTCTCTCTCTGGGTTCCTGTTCTCCCCCACTCAATCTCTCTCTAACTCATTTTTCCCACATTTTGGACATCTTTGATCTGCCATACTTGGCGCTTTGTGTTATATCAGCAAATCTCTCTCTCTCTCTCTCTCTCTCTCTCTCTCTCTCTCTCTCTCTCTCTCTCTCTCTTGATTTCTTTCCATCGATATGAATTCATTTCTTCCCTTCCCTTATCGTGCCTCAGTCCTCGCTCACACTGCAGCCTTACACTATTGGCATAACCAGTACACCTGATCCAATGCCCGGGAACTGGGAATGGAGCAGTGACGATAGACTGATAGATAGCACACAATAGGTTGATCATATTCATTTCTTACCTATGTCTTTCGCTTTACCTTAGTAATGTTACCTACCTCCCCCACATTTTTTTTTTCTTTCTCGTCTCTCAAATAATTTCAATTATTTTTCTTCTCTCTTTTTTTTCGTTTTATGTTCCTCGTACCTTATCTTGTCATCCATTCCAATTTCTCATGTACTGTATTTTATAAGTCAGTCTCTCTCTCTCTCTCTCTCTCTCTCTCTCTCTCTCTCTCTCTCTCTCTCTCTCTCTCTCTCTTCCGAGAATTCATATCTTTTTGATATATCTTCAGCAATCTAAGCTTCATTTTAACGTTCACTTTGACGTGTAAGTTCTCTTGGTCTATCTACGCAAATTTACTCAATTTACCCAGTGTCAGTCAATGGTCTTTGAGTTTTGATGAGCAACTTTTGCCTTCGTTTTGGAAAAAAAAAAAATCTACTGTTTCGAAAGTTTTACTGAAGCTTTGTTCGTGTCGTTTTCATCGAGAATGTTAGAACTTTACTCCTCATTGTTGGATCTTTGCAAAGATTTAGTACGAAAGATTGGTTGGGTCCCAAATGAAGTTACTTTGGTTCTTTTCTCTTATTTTGGTTTGTATATGAATTAGCAGTTTTTAAAATGATGCTGAGTTTTAAAGCGATGTCTCCTACCATATACAGCAAATTTGGACAATGTCGAGAACTATTCATAACTTTAGCCCACGTCCTCCTTTTCTAAAGCTAAGCTGAAGGTTTGTGGAGAACACAAGAAGATGGTTTGAATGAGCTTCTTTCTGCCTGAACATCGTCAAATTACTGACTTTATCTAATTCTACCGAAACTCAAAGTTAAGTTTCCAACGATTATTTAGAATTCGTCATCATGTCACTTATAGTTCAATAGAACTCCTGTATCTCTATTCAGTCGAAATGAACTTTAAAACCTCCTAAAAAAATTGTTTAAAAATGTCTCAGTCAAGAGGAGAGGGATCTTATGCAGTTCTGAGTAAATAAGAGAAACTAAAGGAGAGGTGAGAAAGAAACTGAGACACAGGAAGAAAATGCATCTAGTCTGGTAAGTACCACAGAAGAAAACGCTAGTCGCAGATCACAAGAAAATGAAGAAGAAAGAGAATCAATCAATCTATCTATCTATCATCTATCTATCTATTTGTCTGTCTATCTATCTATCTATCTATCTATCTATCTATCTATCCATCTATCTATAAGTGATTTCTTTCCCATTTTCCTTCTTTGGTCTCTCTGTTTTTATCCCCTTACTTTCTGTCTCTCTGTCTCAACTTCATCCAAGCCTGTATCCCTTGCTAACTCTCTCTGAGGCCTTGTGGATTATTACAGCGTCAGTTAACCTAAGCTGTAACCAGATACGTGCTCCTTACTACAGCAGGCAGGATACATTACTGTAGCAATACATGAAGAGAAGTCTTTCAGTTTTGTCCTCCTTAATCTGTATCCATAAAAGTCTATAAATGATTTGTACAAAAAGAAAAAAGTTACACACACACACACACACACACACACACACACACACATAGACTGATTAAAGTACGTGCATGTAAATCTCCCTCAGTTGAATGGATGCGTTTTACGAAGAGAAATGCCAAGTCTCTCGTGGGACATATTCGAAAATATTTCATCTTTTTTTTTTCGTCGTTGGCAACAAAACTTTTGAACAAGACGAAGTTTTGACTGCGAGAGAGCACTTGATCGTTGGGTGGGGGGTTGAGAGAGGGGGAGGGGGTTGAGGGAGGGTGGGTTGAAGGGGAGGGGTTGTTGAGAGAGGGTGGGTTGAAGGGGGGGGTTGTTGAGGGAGGGTGGGTTGAAGGTGGGGGGAATTCTCTGCAAGGAGGAGAGAGGAGAGTTTGGTGCTAATGAAAGGGATTTTGAAAAGTTGGGTCCTTGGGCGCCTGTGTCAAGTATTTTTTTTTTTTTTTTACGGATGGGTTAATTACCAGAAGTGGTTCATCCGGGGGACAGTTTCTCTGGGGTGATTATTCATCTGGGGGTGATGGTTTGTCTTTGGGTGGAAATGCTTCAACGTGGGTGATGGGTTATATGGGGGGTGACGGTTTACCCAGGAGAAATGGTTTATATTACCTGAAGATATATATTTTTTCTGGGGTATTGTTCTCTCCGGGGGTTGATGGTTTCTCTGGGGTGAGGTTTGTCTCAGGTGCTGGTTTGTCTAAGGGTGAAGATTCATCTGGGGGTGGTCGTCTACTTAGTATGGTGGTTAGTCTGGGGTTGTGTTTAGTCTACGGGGTTGATCCTTTCGTCTAAGAAAGCTTATCTGGGGGTAATATTTTTCTTGGTGGTTACGGCCTATTTAGAGGTCATGGTTCGTTTGGATTAGTGGATTGTCCAGGGTCATTTCAGTGAAGCTTTTCTAACTGCTGGTTACTGTGAGCCTGACAATAAATGATGACCCCTGGAGACTTCTATACTTATTTATGTACGTAAAAAGAAAGGTAATCGACTTGTCCATTTCTCTGTCATGGGCTCCATGGCCGAGTGGTTAACATACCCAGCTTCAACTTCCAAGGAGCCTGTTCGAACCCCACTGACGGAGACTTTGCATATGTATGAAAGAACGGTTTCAAATCGGTCCCTTGTCTCGTCTACATGTAATGGAAATAAGAAAATGCTTGAATATATATATATATATATATATATATATATATATATATATATATATATATATATATATATATATATATATATATATATATATATATATATATATATTATCCCTGGGGATAGGGGAGAAAGAATACTTCCCACGTATTCCCTGCGTGTCGTAGAAGGCGACTAAAAGGGAAGGGAGCGGGGGGCTGGAAATCCTTCCCTCTTGTTTTTTTTTTTTCCCAAAGAAGGAACAGAGAAGGGGGCCAGATGAGGATATTCCCTCAAAGGCCCAGTCCTCTGTTCTTAACGCTACCTCGCTAATGCGGGAAATGGCGAATAGTATGAAAGAAATATATATATATATATATATATATATATATATATATATATATATATATATATATATATATATATATATATACATATATATATATATATATATATATATATATATATATATATATATATATATATATATATATATATATATATATATATATGCCACTGGCTTACAAAGTAGGCATTCCATTTAACATCACTACTAAATAATTTCTTTAATTTTTCCCCTTCATTTTTCACGAGGAAGGAGGCTCTCAGGAGTTAACAAGGAAAGGAAAAGTTGCTCACCATAAGAAAAAAGAGGACAAAATACAGCCAACGAATCACCGGAATCAAACCTGAGCTGAAAAAGTCCATCACAAACGAAGACAAAAACGACCCGTGCTGGCGAGGTCTAACTCACACATTCGTTCTACGCAATGAGCTGTGGTTGAAATTCTCAGCACGGGTTCTTAACGGTTTGTTGTGGGTGATATCAGCTTCGGAGAGGGAGGCAGCTGAGGTAACAAGTACGAAGGGAGTAGGGCGAGGGCATGAGACAACTGAGGTGACAGACAGATGGGAAGTGATGGGACACTTCAATGGAAATGGGAGAAACGAGACAGTCTAATGAAAAATACAATGACATGGGACGGTCTCAGTAAAATGGGAGAAATGGTATAGACTGATGAAAAGGGGATAAAATGGGACACATTGATGAAAAGGGGTGAAATGGATGGACTAATGGAAATAGGAGAAACGAGACAGTCTAATGAAAAATACAATGAAATGGGAAGGTCTCAGTAAAATGGGAGAATTGGTATAGACTGATGAAAAGGGGATAAAATGGGACACATTGATGAAAAGGAGTGAAATGGATGGACTAATGGAAATAGGAGAAACGGGATATACGTGTGAGAAGCAGTGAAATGAAGGCAGTCTAATGGAAATGTAGTGAAATAGGAGAATGTTTGAGTGTGACACGAACTCCCAGGCACACACAACCCAGGAATCGAAACGAAGAATGACGCCAGTAGAGAATAATCTACATCACTTAAAACAAGAAAATGAAGGAAATCAATAATTCACCGACTTTTAACTTGATATTTCATCGCAACTTCTTTTTTTGACGCGGATACAGAAACAGTGATTATATACTTTGGTCCTTACAAAACCATGTAGATCTGCAATCCACAACACTCACGTATACATCTTCATCTTACATAGACATGAGACGTAAGACATGCATACAAACACACACACACACACACACACACGAATGTTTCCTACACACCTACTTTCGCACTCATGATACAAGCTACGTTATAAACAACGTGTTTATCAAAGGGGAACATCTCCTTCATATGTAACGTAGACATACTGGAACGGCCCTCTCCCTCCAGCTTCCCCTTACTTAACCTCACACCATCATGGGCAGAAATTGAGAGGAGGAGTCAGCCACTCAAGAGATTACAACCTTTTACGGAATTACCCAACGGGGAAAGAGGGGGAAAAAAAAGGGGGGGTGGGGGCGGGTTTAGTGGGTGGGGTGAGGTCTTACGTTAAACTTCTTATGGTAAAAGAGGAAGGAAGATAAAACTATGGTTTACACGAGTGAATTGGGTATCTGAAGGTGGTGGTTTCGGGTAGAACTGGTATGGGCACGAGTTGAGGTTGTGAGGCAAGAGGGATGTGAGGCTTGATGTCTGACCTGCTTGGTCCACAGGACTGTTGGGAAGCAGAAGGTTTGATACGTCTATGTAAATGGCTATGACTGATAGAGTAATTTCCTAACACAGGCTTCTATTTAGGGTTACAGACACGTCGTTCTTTTTTCCCCCCCTTTATAAACATCCTTTAAAGGTTTTAAGTATCTTAAGTTTGCCTTGATCATTTATGAATGATAAGGTCTCTGAGGTGAGGTTTCTTATTTAAAGCATTGTTTCTGTTGTATCCTATTCTTTCTTTACCATTTATGATGTGGACAATGTCCCTTCCCGACTGTTTCTCTGCCTTTTCTTTCTCACTCTACCTTGTGTTCTTAGTCTTCTAATCTCATTCATTCCTACCTCACAGTGTGTGTGTGTGTGTGTGTGTGTGTGTGTGTGTGTGTGTGTGTGTGTGTGTGTAAGTACCAATTTGCACTGTATGGGGAGGGAATTTTACGAGAGAGAGAGAGAGAGAGAGAGAGAGAGAGAGAGAGAGAGAGAGAGAGAGAGAGAGAGAGAGAGAGAGAGTTTGTGTGTGTATAGGTAAAAGAAAACAGCACACATACCACAACATCAACAGTGATTCATCTTTAGAAGATTTAGTGAATGAAAAAGAAAAAAAGAATAATATTACACAGCCCTTCGACCCCTGACATCTCCCCCCCAACCCAACTCAACCCTTTACCTACGGGCCTCTCCTCCACAACACAAAGCTCTAGAAAACAAAAACAAATTGCGACCTAACTTGCCCCAGACTACATAGTAAACACTGCGGGATAATCACCCTGTCGGGAAAAGTTGATAGCACAAATCCGCACAGGCAACAGCTTCCCCTCCTGTAGAACGCCCCGTCCTCCGGGCACTTCGGCGAAGTTCCCCCTGGGAAAATGATGATTAATTCCCAGGACGAAGAAAACGAGGTAGAGAGTTGAAGGAGTTTCAAGGGGGAAGGAGGGAGGGGGATTCGAGTAGAGCTAAGTTTGTAAGTGTTGTGAAGTTATCAAGCAGTTAATACGTGTTTGCGGAGGGGTGGGGGTTATTGGGTGGGGTGGAGGCAGGGAAGTGGGGAGACGAGGAGGAGGAGGAAACACTTGAGGAAAGTTATCGACAGGAAAACTTTAAGACTCTGATAAACAAAAATTAGAAAACGAAGGTACTCAGACCTTCCTCCGTGTGCTGCAGTATTTACAAGATGACGTCACGGCATTCACACTCCCCCGCCTTCTCTCTCTCTCTCTCTCTCTCTCTCTCTCTCTCTCTCTCTCTCTCTCTCTCTCTCTCTCCCATCAGCTGTGTCTCAGATCAAATACACTGAAAAAAAAAGTTACACAGGAACAGGGAAGAGGAAAGCCAAAGGAGTTTGTTTTCAGGGCAAAGTTACATCGCGAAAAATGTGCGTTGTTCGGAAATACATCTCGTGTAGTTCATTTTCGTGGATAGGAATTTACTCTGTCAGTCCTCTCTCTCTCTCTCTCTCTCTCTCTCTCTCTCTCTCTCTCTCTCTCTCTCTCTCTATCTATCTCTCTCTCAAAATACAAACGCGTATAGATTCGAAACATGAAAATGTATACATGCTTTAAGATAACAATAACATATCAATTAATACATGTGTTTGCCTATTATCCAATTAATTTATCTCTTTTTCAAGTCGATGACGTATTCAACCAGCCCTCAGCTAGTCTCACTGTAGTTCCAGTAATATAGATATAAATGTACAGTGTTTATAATGCAAGGATTATACCAGTCTCCTAAAAGACAATAAATCATGTATATCTGACACATGTTCCTTCATCTAAAAAAAAAGAAAAAAAATATCTGAAATATAATAAGACAATCAAATACTTTTATTAGTATATTTTTATCCATTGCTTTTGTCTGTGATATAAAACAAAAGCCAAAAATGCCGAGGGAAATTAATTTCAATGTCAAAATGGCCCATTTTAGAAAGTTTCTTTTTGAATTTTTGTAACGCGGTATTTTTTTCTTTCCCCCGAGGTATGCAATGACGACTTAAATAGAAAAAAAATTCTTTTTTTTCTTTTGAAAAAAAAGGGGGGATCGTCTGTTGTTCTTGCGCTAAGGTGCTAATACAGATTAAGCGAATCAAACGAGAGTAAAATTCTACAATCATGATTTTCAGTTTTTCATACAGACATAATCGGCTTTAAAAAAAAAAAAGAGAAAAAAACTATTTCATGCGACGAAGGTAAAAATCTGGTACTTTTGTATATTTTTTTGCCATGGGGTGTTGGGACTCGCGTTTGACTCAGAAAGGCGAACGAGAGCATTGCAATCCATCAACACCTTAAATAGCTACGTGTCGAGACTCATCAAGTTTGAAACAAAAAAACGACTGTAATTCCTTAGTGACCTTTGACCGCCCGCTGACTGCCTGTCACAAAATTGCAGTAATCTTTTGCAAGTGGTATGTGGAAAGGCTTCCATGTACTTAATGAATTACCGGAAGATTGAATGGAATATGGCCAAGCCATGGCCTAGCTGACGAATGCTCTGTTTATGTGGGACATTTAACCTTAAAGGATTAGTTGAACATGGAAAAATCACAATTTTGGTATATACATCGTGTGAGGCATGAATATATATATATATATATATATATATATATATATATATATATATATATATATATATATATATATATATATATATGAAAAAAAAAATCATTTGCCAGTGTTTGTGAACGCTAGCTGCAGTATGGCCCTGTAATGACAAAAAGAAAAACGTTTTACCATGGCCTTTTGACTGTTAAAGAATAGCGGATATGACTTGTATCAAAGATATATTATGTGTATTGCAAGAGGACTGTGGAAAGATATATATGTGTGTGCAGCACTGTTCCGTCTCAATTGATTTTGACTACAAGGATCATATATGTATATATGTATATATATATATATATATATATATATATATATATATATATATATATATATATATATATATATATATATATATATTTCTTTCTTTCTCTCAAACTATTCGCCATTTCCCGCATTAGCGAGGTAGCTTTAAGAACAGAGGACTGGGCCTTTGAGGGAATACCCTCACCTGGCCCAATTCTCTGTTCCTTCTTTTGGAAAATTAAAAAAAAAACGAGAGGGGAGGATTTCTAGCCCCCCGCTCCCTCCCCTTTTAGTCGCCTTCTACGACACGCAGGGAATACGTGGGAAGTATTCTTTCTCCCCTATCCCCTATATATATATATATATATATATATATATACATATATATATATATATATATATATATATATATATATATATATATATGTATATATATATTCATATATATATATATATATATATATATATATATATATATATATATATATATATATATATATATATATTCTGGCGCTTATGTTCCTTGTGGTCAGACATGCCTTGGTGTGTTCTTGCATCAAGAGTTTAGTTAGGATTTGGCATAAGTTTTGTTGCGTTCTTTTTTTTCAGTACGTTATCAGAGCATCTTTCCAAGCTGAACCTTTTTTTTCTGTTTTGTTTTAAGGGTTTAGGTAAATACGTTTCATTCTCCAGTTGTGAAAATTGCTATAAATCAAGGACATAAAAAACAAGTGACAAAAAATATTGTATTCCTTCGGGTCAAGTGAACTGGACGTAGGCTTGGAGAACATGGCATGGACTGAAGGATTGTGGGAATAATATTATGAAATCTCAGAAACGCGGTCAGTTTTCCTGCGTCTCATCACTACACATCATTTCAACAAGAACTTATTTATTGCTATAAGTGTTATGATGGATCACTTTTCGTATCCTGGTGCTGAAAAATGCCCTACATTGAGGCGTACGAGGGAGGGAAAAATTACACCATGAGGGACACTCGAACTAATAGGCTGCTCGTGATGAGAGGACGAGAGCAGAGAAACTCGCGAGCTGGTGCGGTGTGAGTGGAAGACACACACACACGTTTCGAAGCGAAAAGCCCAAGAAACCTCTCATAATACGACGTATATCTTGGGTGAACACCAGACAGATTCTGCAAAGAAATCCGTCGACAACTGAAGTCAGATCACAGCTGAGGAAGAGAGAGAGAAAGACTACATAAGGCGAGGGTTTTTGCCAAAAAGAAGAAGTGTTCAGCGGGTAGCGCTTACCCCATGGATAGTTTAGGGATTACGAGAGACCAGTTGTTTAAAGACTGAAAGTCAACAGCCAACGTGTAGGTGAGGCAGAAAGATATGACACCGACCTTAGTCAAAGGAGTAAAGTGTGAGAGCCAGTGAAGTGCTGCTGGCTCACTATGTAGCCGTCACTATGACCCTTGAACCTAATAACCAGGCGGGTAGTACGAATGATATACCTACTTGCTCCAGCAGCTGCCTGCCACCCCCGCTGTACTCACCCACCTACAAATACATACGAAGAGGTTATGCCAAGGTGGCGGGGTTCATTGAGCACTGCGTTCACCACTGCGAAAAGAGCAAGAGAGGAAAGGAAGAAGTGATTCAACCTCCTTCATCTGGTTCTTGATGTCTGCTATGCATTCTTTACGCGCCGTTTTCTATGCCACTAACGGAGACTTACGTAAATGGTTCACGTCCATGATAACTCACGGATGGACTGAACGTGCTCGGCTTCACGACAAGTGAAACATCTGAAGCCTTAGCGATGTCCAGGATTGCTTTGCTTTACAACAATGGGATCGACGGGTCTCGCGACCCATCCATACTGTAAGAGTGTTCAGCTTCATAACACGAGACACCATTCATGCCGTAGATACCTCGGCTTGACAGCACGAGAACTAGAGCGTCTCGAGACTCCAGAGACCCATTCGTGCCCTGGTGTGCGCAGCTTTACAGAACGAAGACCGAAACGTCTCGAGCCCTATTCATGCCACTGAGATCTCCGATCCACACAGCACGAGATCAAGGCCCGGGAGGAGATGAAGGCGTCTTAATTAGGGTGGAGGGAAAGTACATAAACCGTGTCTACCCAAGCTTCCGGCAGTTAATGTAAGATTACGTAAGGTCTATAGGCACTTCATCAGGCATAGGTAGAAGGGGGTGAACGGGAGACTTGAAGACGGTGGCTATCATTTCCCTCACCGTTGAGATTACAATCATAGGTCAGATATTGCTTGCATGACCATCAAAATGAATCCAAGAATTGACAAGTTTTCTTATCGGGAAGTAACTATATGAACTTGATAAGAGAATTCCTCATATGTGTTATTCTACTGTGTAAGTAACTACGGTTTTGGGATGTTGCGTGTGAATGTCGTGTGTAAAACAGTGTGAATAACCGGGGGCTAAGGGCGTCTTGTACGACTGTCACGTAATATGTAGCGATAGGATTAGAAAGGCAGGCAAATAGCACACGCAGAGATCACAGTTATTATCCTAAACGCCTTGGCAGTTTACCTCACAAAAGTGTGATTCAGTAATTAACCAGCTTGATACGCTTTCAGTGTATCACAGTATTAAACCTTCTAATCCTTCCCACTCCTACAAAAAAAAAAAAGAAAATAATACCTTTTGTCTTCCGAATGAAGTTTTCATCAGACAAATTGAAACAGGAGGTTTTCACAGTATACCAGTTATATAACAGTGTTCAGCAGATTATCACCTGTCGTAGAACTGTATGATGTTCTCCTCATTAAACGAGTGTTAAGAACAACAACGTGACGCCTGTAACTTTCTTTCAAACTATTCGCCATTTCCCGCATTAGCGAGGTAGCGACACCTGTAACTATATCCGGAAGATCCTCTTTTGTAATCATGCACAACTGAGGTAAAGTTTAAGTCCTCAGCCTTGACGGACATTGAGCTGTTGACAACCATCTCAGTGAGCATATATACGAATGTTTAACTAAGAGAATTATTATGTGTGAGATTAACAGGCGTTCTATGCTCTCACATGGCATAACATGTATTCAGATGTTTAACCAGACATTACAATCAGATCTTCTCAACAGTTCGAAGACGATCAGATACAAACATTCAAATGTTTATTAGAAAATGAATTTTATTAGAAAATGGATATATAAAGAAAAAAAAGAACACTGAAGCGAACGAGAGATACGAGATATTTTGGAAGCATTAAGATAAAAATAACCAAGACACTTAACCATATGCTGTGGGTAAGGATGGAAAATAAGTAACTGTTGTTACAAACGTAACTCCATACCTAAGACAAGGTAAATAGAGGGTCGAGGTGACTACATAGGTAAAGGTTAAGATGATGATGACTAGGGAAGGGAAAAGATTAAGGTAAGTTAGGTAAGAAATCTTTCGTGACTAACATAGGGTAAGTTATAGATCTTGATTTGGGTAAGGGAGGACGGAGAATATCCCTAAAATAACTGATGTAAGGAAAAGGGAGAGAGGGTAAGTGGGTAAGGATAGAACTGTACTCAAGACTATACTCGCTCTCGACAGCCAATAGTGGATAGTTGGGCTAACCAGGCCTGAATACACGGCTTCGTATAGTGTGTGTGATGGGCAAGTGGCCGCGTATATTGTGTTGTGTATAATGCCTCTTAAAAGGTTAAGGGTAAGTACTTTCGTTCAATACATCGTCAGACAGAGTGGGGGACGTATTAAACGAAAGTACTCATTGTTTTTATTTTTCTTTCCACTGGTGATTGTGTATATATACATACATATATGTATATATATTTTATATCATATATATATATATATATATCTATATCTATATCTATATATATATATATATATATATATATATATATATATATATATATATATACCCTAGTATGAGCTAGGTACCCATTTCATCGACCAACCCCCTAAGGGTGGATGAACAGCTGAGTTGACTGTGGACTGACTGCTACAATTAGGATTCGAACCTTTGCGTCCGACCCTGGGCGGCCCATGAATACGACACGGCCAGGAACGCTAACCACCACACCACGGAGGCCCACATAGAATTTTCTGCTAGTTTCAAAACATTTTCACCCATTTTCGTCGTTCGCCTTTCATATTGTGCGTCTCTACTTTCTCTAAACAAAACTCTGTAGTTTACTTTTTCAAATGTTTTTGGCAAAGTTTCGAAAAACAATGTCCACTCTTTTCCTCTTGCAGTCAGATTTCATATATGTTATTGTAGTGAGCTACGAGTCGAGTTTTGTGTACTTTTTACCTGGCGCAAATCCATGCTGGCCTTCCCGTATACAACTGCTGTTATTGAAATGTTCCAACATGGCCCTCCCCTCCTCTCTCTATCTATCTCCAAGTGATGTCAGGCTGACTGGTTCATAGTGGACTGGTGCTATCTCTGATACCCCGTCGCGTACTGGTTTGATGTACGTGGATCACTGTGCATCTGTCTGTTATTGTTGGTCTGCTCAGAGTTCTGCCTCATCACTAACATTTATCTACGGTGGGAAGACAGACAAAAGAGAGCCCGGTGGCCTACGTCAAGGTTGTCTATTTTTGGACTTGAATCTAAATCTATCTCTTCCTCTTCCTAGTGGGTGAGGTAAGGATAGAAGAGAAGGAAGGAAAAGGCTCTATCCTCCGACAATAAAACAAGGGGGAAAAAAAAAGGGGGAAGAAAAACCATGTCTTGCCGAAGTATGCCTGCATGGAAATGAATAGGATAGGATGGAACATCATACTACGAAATCCTAATGCTTTAACCCACCTCTGCTGCACTTCATCTTGTTCTTAGGGTCTGTGGCGGGGAAAAGGAATTTATGGGTATGTATATTTCATTAGGGGTTCTACTATATCTTTCCCAGTCTGCCTTTGTCTAACGTATTTGAAAAAATTCCTCGGGGCTGCTTTTAAATATTCAATGAAAATTCTTTTTTTTTTCTCTACATTGTCGCCTTTACTTTGTCTTGTGGCCATTATACATTTTCATTGTTTTTTCACTGGTTCTTCATGATTTTTCATTGTCTTCCATTAGCGTGATTTTCTCTTATATCTTTTGCTTTTTGGCAATTCATCCAGGCCGGTTTACAGATTACAGTAGTTTTTCTGTAATTCTTAGGAGACATTTAGAAATACTCCACATTTCTTCTACAGGAGTAATATCAAGGATTTTTATCCAGTTAGTATATTGCTAAATTCATGTCTTATTTTCCCAAAGTTAGATGTCAATTATTTCAAACCTTGTATTTATCTCTAGTCTGATGATAGAATGATCGCTATTTGCCCGAGTCTCTCCTACCTCACAGGAGACGATCACTGTGTCTCTAGTGATAGTGAGATACAGGATGTATTGGCCTCTTGTCGGTTTGAATATCAACAGAATAGTGTCTTCAGTCATTCGTCTATGTCCCTCTGGAACAGCTGTTAACGTATTACAGTTTAAGCTAGGATTGTTGAAGACACTTACGGTGATCAATTTCGTTAGAGTTCACATTAGATTTCTTCCTTAGTGTTCCCATTAGATTTCTTCCTTAGTGTTCATATTAGATTTCTTCCTTAGTGTTCCCATTAGATTTCTTCCTTAGTGTTCACATTAGATTTCTTCCTTAGTGTTCCCATTAGATTTCTTCCTTAGTGTTCCCATTAGATTTCTTCCTTAGTGTTCACATTAGATTTCTTCCTTAGTGTTCATATTAGATTTCTTCCTTAGTGTTCCCATTAGATTTCTTCCTTAGTGTTCACATTAGATTTCTTCCTTAGTGTTCACATTACATATCTTCCTTAGTGTTCACATTAGATTTCTTCCTTAGTGTTCCCATTAGATTTCTTCCTTAGTGTTCATATTAGATTTCTTCCTTAGTGTTCACATTAGATTTCTTCCTTAGTGTTCACATTAGATTTCTTCCTTAGTGTTCACATTAGATTTCTTCCTTAGTGTTCATATTAGATTTCTTCCTTAGTGTTCACATTAGATTTCTTCCTTAGTGTTCACATTAGATATCTTCCTTAGTGTTCACATTAGATTTCTTCCTTAGTGTTCACATTAGATTTCTTCCTTAGTGTTCACATTAGATTTCTTCCTTAGTGTTCACATTAGATTTCTTCTTTAGTGTTCACATTAGATTTCTTCCTTAGTGTTCACATTAGATTCTATTTCGTCGCTGAGCAAGTTTGTCATCATCTTCCCTTTTGCTAAGAAGGTCTGAATATGACGACGTATTACAGTTGACCGTTATCTCTGTGGGCCCACAATGTCACGGTAATGCCGTCCATGAGCAATGCCGTCCAGCTTGCTTACACCAACTCTACCTAGGCTATCTACAACATAGATTAAAACACCTGCCTTGTGCAAACGATCTTTCTGTGAGCATTTTGTATCCACGTATTGTTAATTCGACAAGTAAATATTTATTCTCAGAATTTACCCACGTTTCTGAAACTGCAATAATGTCCATTTTTTTTTCTTTCTTTCTTGTGAGAGCATAAGTTATTAGCTCATTTCGTTTTGAAATAATGCTCCGAGCATTTGTGTACAGTGAGCTAATTTTCCTTCGGGATTTTTGAGCGCATTGGAGATAGATTTTTCAGGGTATAGTTAACCAAGTTATCGTTAATGGTGTGTATGTGTTTGCAGTTCTGTTAGTTTGTGTGTGTGTGAATGAATGTGTGTGTGTGTGTGTGTGTGTGTGTGTGTGTGTGTGTGTGTGTGTATATACCTAAGTATCTGTACTTGTTCTGCATGTGTTCCTGCTTGCCTGGTTCTCTGCTTCTACTTAGGAATAAATCTTGAGCTCTCCTCCTCTGCCTTTTCGCCTGATTGCCTCGTTCCCATCCAGCGTCAGCTGACCAATCCTGTCATGAATACTCACTGTCTTGTCATCTGCCCCTTATCTATGACATGACTTCGACTACCTAGAAAAATGACATCGAGCTGCCAAATTCTGACCTTTCCCCTACCTGCTGCCTCCTATCCAACCGGCGTCAATTGACCAACCCAGCCCCGTACCGACTACCGCTCAGCCCCTCCGCTCTATCTGTGAAGTGACCTCTACTACCTGGAAAGTAACCACTAGCTATTTTGCTGTTATTAACTTTCTTACCATTTTCCTGTTAGTTATAACTATGACTGTAGCGAGGTCGTTACAGGTTGGGGGAGGAAGCTAAAGTTTCCAGCGTTTCGTACAAGTTGAGGAGTAACTGCCAGGTTCTATGTGCCTTCTTCAGCTGAGCTTCATCGGCTTGGTCAAGTTCGAATGTCTTCCATTGGCCATGACATCCTAATCTGTCACCTCCCATGGCCTTAATTCCCTCCTGGCCTTCTCACTGGCAGAAATTTCCTCTCTCGATAGGCTCAACACCCATATCATCCCCTTGGTTTTCTGCCAGTCAAGTCTTTACTCCTCCGATACCACAGTCCCCAGGTTTCCTTCTTGATCTCCCTTCGTCCCATTCTTTTTTCAACACTCCCTCGGCCTAGGTATTTACCCCTGGTAGCGTCCGCCTCTCACTATACCTCCGCCAAGTGTTTATGCAAATTCAATTCCGGGTAATTCTTAGCGTTAGCCTCTGCCAAGACGAACACGGAGCCTGTGAGTGGTGCTGGGGTGAGGATTTCCATCGCTATGCACCGATTAAGGAACGCTTATTGTGGCAAAAGTTAATCCACGATGAAAAGTGTGGCTCGCGCGGGAGTAGTTAAAAGAGAGCATGAGGATAGAATATTCAAATTGGGATATTTGGGCATGCAAAAGTCGTTACTAAGCTGTAGCAGGTTCGTACTAGGAAAAAAAAAAATATGACGGGTTTGTTTCACAACGATGAGCGATTTCTTACGCGATCTTCGTCAACAATAAGTTTGTTGGTTTCAGTTTTGGATGACGAGCATCAGAGTTCAGTCATCTCTACCTTCCTTGTGGTCGAGGCGGCTGAAGGATTACACTGTTGTCTTTCAGTGCAATGATGTTCGTCTTTTTGTTATGTTGGAGGCTCCAGTCACGGGCAAAGAAGTCTACATCATTAACGTCGGGGCCTTCATTGCACTATATAAAGAGGTTAATGAAGTGGAGAAAGAAGAGACGATAAGTATTTACGAATATTTGAGGGAGTGGAAAAACTTGTCTTTTAGAGAGTGCCAAATCATAGTCACTGGGAAAGACATTAGACGGTAGAGAGTTCCAAAGCTTCGAGGCGCAGGGAAAGAAACAGTTATCAAAACGGCCCACCCTTTCAGATGCCAACGGCCCCACACGATGTGTTCCGTCTGGTATTGTGTGTCTTCGTTCGTTTTCTTATTTGTTATGTTCGCCGATATGATTACCCCACCTACCGCCGTGGTATATTACCCGCCACAAACCATATTCTCAGATTCTTACAGTTTTGTTGACTTGTATTCATTATCAGCGATCCTCGACGTGTAAGACGATTACTTTTTTCCTCCCAGATAATCCGCTTTAGAATCTCGAAAACTGCCACTAAGCGCCACACAAGTCACACTTTAACACCAGCTATGCGCGGGGCTGTTCACGCTCACACTGCATGCCAGACGTGGCATACATGTTCAGCGAACACACTTCGCAGTTACTCAGTTGCCGCTGGAGGACAACTTAGGTTGGGAACGAAGACTTTGCACCGCAAAACAAATGACGATCTATAATCTCAAGCCTCTCAGTATATTCTTTTGGAGGATAAGTTGTTTGTAAAAGGAGTAACTGAGCAGGCTTGGCATCATCAATAATGCTCCGATGTGACGTCCATGGTTTTATCTACTGCCCTCATTAACATTTTTCTCACTCAAATGTCAGAAACTTTCAACCGTGGCGCCTGGATGTTTAATCATTAAGCGTTGTAACACATCCCCCCACACACCTGCTGGGTCAATACCCCCCGCCAGCTCTACAATGGCTATTTACTCGGTAATCAAATGTTAACATCCTTTGCTCGTTACAATTGCAGCAGATGGACAGGACCTATACAAACCAAACGCCTCTGGTCATTATCGTACTCAGACAGCGGGAATAATGGTCATGGCATGTTCGTCAACAAACAAACGAACGGTTTATCCTCTTTAAGTACAAGGGTAATGCACAAGTATATAGTTACACTAAAACGGTGTATTTACTTACGTTCTAGGCAGGGTAATACATGTGAAAATACATATTCAAACCTGTATATATGTATCTCTATGTCTCGCAGACTGGGATAAGAATAATACAAATCCTTCGTAATACTACGACTACCGAGGTACTCATCCCATGGCTTGTGCACGATGGGCATAAGTGCCTTAATGAACCAGTACTACAGATGGACATGCCTTCTTCGGAGAGTGAAGGGTGGCGTGAGCTTCGTGGGAGCCAAATAATGGCAGAGGTCGTTAAAGTGTGGTATCATGCTGCAATGGGTTAAAGGGATACTTCTAAGGGGTAACACAAGGGTGATGCAAAGGGATGTATGACTTAAAAGGTAATATATAGGATGATGCAAAGCTGAGGCAATGGATAGGAGCAATTAAATAGTTGAGGGTTGATACGGTGACACAGGAGTAATGTTTAAGCTACGGTGTAATGGTTTAGTATTGAGGATACAAATGGGTGATACATACGTTAACAAACGAGGCAAAGGTTAATGGTATTGTAATATCTAAGAGATCCCATAAATGGTAAAGGTTAATGGTATTGTAGAATCTAAGAGATCCCATAAAAGGTACGGGGTCGACATGTATGCTCAGGGATCACATAGAAATGCTTCGAGATAAAGCATGGGTTACGTGAAGGTGCTGTGATCAAAAGGTGTTCTACAGGGTGGACATGTGATTAAAGATCAGTATATCTGACGCAGAGAGAAATGAAGAGAAAATCCAAGTTAAGAGATTGCTGTATCGGGATAAAAGGTTAATGAGTCAGTACTCAAGGGTGTAATGTCAAGGAACACCACTGAAGTAAATGAGATAAGATATTAAAAATGTTATCGAGGGATATGAGAGCTTCACTGGCAATATATAACACGACGAGTTAATGCGTTAAGAAACCTACAGAGACGAAGAAGTGTTAGTGGTAAAGAAAGAGGAAACAAGATCATTAAGATACACAAGAGGGAACATTAAACGGTAGAATAAAAGCTTTTGAATAGACCCAAAATGGAATGGGAAACACATTTGAATGAGAAGCATAGCACAACAGAACACGGCCAGAGCTAATGGATGTCCCCTTATTCCCCATTAAGCCCCTTTCAGTGGTCAAAGGTCACATCAACCATCGGCCTCAGAACTAAAGTTGCTCTCCAGCTTCGCCTTTTTCCCCCATCCCCTGTGGTGAGGCAATGTTTTAGAGTGTGGTGGAAGACCTGCCACACTCAGTTACTGTTGCTGAAAGACACGAGGGTTCTTGTGTGCGTGTGTGTGTGTGTGTGTGTGTGTGTGTGTGTGTGTGTGTGTGTGTGTGTGTGATTACTTTTTGTGTGTGTCACGAGGACACAGTTTAACTCTCGTATTGCCCTGTCGCATGTATATGTACACACACACACACACACACACACACACACACACACACACACAAAACCTAAGCTTGCCGGTTTATCGAACAGCCCCAGGGGGATAGACCTGGGTCGGGTGTGGGCCGACTGCCCCGTACGTTCAAGATTCGAACCCCATGCAAGAATGCTCCTATGTTTTCCAGATTCAAAACGATACTCTCTCTCTCTATGTATCTTATTTGTTGCCACAGCATTCATCATCATGTACCTGTGCTTTCAGAGCAGAGACCAATTGGGTTCTTTCAACCTCCCATATATTCTAGACCATCAACGTTGCTTGTGGACTGTTTCTCTGTTCTATCTACCTTGTTCACTTCTATATGTCTAACCATACGACATAGCAATGTTTAACATTGCTTCATATGTAGACAAAATAGACGTTAAATTAACTGGTTCGTGATCTCTCTCTCTCTCTCTCTCTCTCTCTCTCTCTCTCTCTCTCTCTCTCTCTCTCTCTCTCTCTCTGTTTTCAAAAGTTCTCATTATCATACCACTCATAATTTGGCGAGAAAGTATATTAATATATACCTGGTGAAGTCTTCAGGGGGGGTGGGGGGGGGAGGGTCTTCATCCGCACAGCCTGCCATATTATTGGAACTTCCTGATAATATTCAACTTACTGCCGGCAAGTTTGTGGTCATTATGGCAACAGCTGGGTGGGTACTATATCGTCAGGGTGCTCCTTAAGATCCTGTAATATGTCATTTACAAGACTTCCTACGTCTGAGATTTTCGTAGTTTTATCTCCTATTTTTTTTTTTTTTTTTTCACCCTGTAGGATCCTTGTAGAAAGACGTGTTTTTTCTGTTTATGGCCCCACGAGATTCTGACCAAATTTATCTTCACTAAATGCCGTTTACGTCTTCTTCCTCCCTTTTGTTAATTGGATCCAAGTCTTTTACGTAGCTTTTGCTTGATCTTCCTCTGATCCCACAACCAAGTGTTGTTGTGTGTGACAAAGGGATTGTAAATTTACGGACTGAACGCCAGCAGCCCAAGCTTGGGTGAAGGAGAAAGGAAAAAAAAGACAGGCTTAGTGGGCCAAAGATGTGACACTCGAAAGCCACCGAAGTGCTGGCTCACTGCAACGTTGTCACTAACCCTTCCCACACTGACCCAGGCGGGTTGAGTACCGGTGATCATACCTCCCTGGTCTGTGGCAGCCTACCACAGAGAGAGAGAGAGAGAGAGAGAGAGAGAGAGAGAGAGAGAGAGAGAGAGAGAGAGAGAGAGAGAGAGAGAGAGAGAGAGATCCCTATCCATTCCATATGGTGTTAGTGTTTCAATAGTAAGAAACATCCTTCGAAAATATATAACCTAGAGAAAATAATACTAATATTTACAAGACCTAAATTTTTTCTTTAAGAAGAAAGAGGTGGAAAGAGATCAAAAACATTTCAGGCAACTAAAGTTCCCCACTCAAGAGATATTCCAGGTGGCGCTGGGTGCTTGGCTGCCTTCGACCAACTGGGTTGATTCGCAGGAAGGCGAAGGCGCGCGTTTTCATTACGCATTCAAAAAGCGTTGCTTCTCTGAATAGAAAATGGCTCAATTACCAGAAGCTCAAGAAAACAGATGGCCGGGTAGCTAATACTTGAATGCGGCTGCGGCTTTTCAATGCTGGAATTTCACTTATTCTTCTATCAGACAGAAATGCAGACCATATGGAAGAAATGTATCGTCGGATGGTATCGTCCACCAGACTTAGAAACAAAGGAGAAAATGTCTGGCGTTATTTAAGAAATAACTGGTTGAAGGAAGTGGCTGAATGACACTGTTTCATTCCCCTCTTGTTCCAGTGTCTCTTGTAACATCGACGACTCGTTTTGTAGTTATGGTCTCTTAGGAATCCTTATGTAGTTACAATGTTTCCCTCTTATCCTCCTCTACATAAAGTGGGCAGATCTACGATTTCTTTTCCTTCCTTAGCTCTCTCAACTCGCCCATACAATATGCTTAGGGACTCTGCAACTCTATGAAAAATGATCTACGTCCTTTTAAGAATTTTATTACAATTATTTTGTATGCGAAGAACAACCAGGATACAGAGGAGCACTTGAATTCTTTTACTAGCAAGAAGCCTTCAAAGTCTAGACGTACCAGAAGCGCATGAAGTCCAAAACCAGCCAGCCACACAGCCTCCAAGTCTTAAGTAAGCCCAGTCATGTACCAGACGCAGCTAAAGTCTTACATCAGCAAGGTGGTCTTCAAGTCTTAAAACTTAGTCATGTATCAGACGCAGCTACAGTTCTTCATCAGCAAGGCGGTCTTCAAGTCTTAAAACTCAGCCACAAAACTGGCAATCACAATGTTTAAAAAGTATCATTTTCAATGCATAATTGACGCGTGCATGTTTTTGAAACAGCGGGAGAAGATGGGATTGCAGGTGGACTTCCTAAGAAAATAGGTGACTAATATGTTGATTGATTAGATAGGATTTTCAGTGTATGTATGGCTAATGGGGAGCTGCCTGAGGATTAGAGGAATACCAGTATAGAGGCATTGTACAAAAGGAAGGAGGTTGAAAGTATATGTTTCAAATTATGGCGGTATAAGTTTGTTGCGTATAGCGTATACTTGTATAGTTGTATAGGAGAATGGTGATTAAGGTGGTGGAATGCACAGACCATCACCTTGGGAAGGGACAATGTGGTTCCAGGGTAGCAGAGGGTATGTGAATCGGGTAAACGTTTGCCTTGAAGACTATGTGTGAGAAACACTTCAAAATACATAGTGACTTGTATGTGGTATCTATGAATCCGGATAAAGCATAGAATACCGTTGATAGCGACGGTTTGTGGAGGTTATTGCGAATGTGTGGAAAACATGGAGAGGTTTGTGGGGGCTGGTTGTGGATAAGGGGATCCGTTGTCGGTGCATTATACGTGACAGATAGAGAATGGAGGTGAGCGAATGAGTGGCGTTTCTTCATCTGTTCTTGACATATGTTCATGTGCATTTCACTTTTTTCTTGAATTACATATTAGACGTTTCGGCCTCTGTTCGGTCAACTGTATATATATATATATATATATATATATATATATATATATATATATATATATATATATATATATATATAGATATAAATCTATATTCCATTTTTGTGCTCAAACCTGGAGGCCAATAAACACGATGAAGAAGTTTGTAAAAAGAGAAATTCGAGTCACAAAAGAACCTAAAAGATGGAGGAGGAGAAAAAAAAAATAGTTCAAAGTCCTTTGTGGTGGGCAGAGTTCAATATCCCTGGACGCAGGAGATGGATGGTCCACCTCCTCTGTATGAACACTCCGCTCCGTTGCTCTTGAATGAACTTTGGATACTTTTCCCCCTCTGGAAGATATGGAGCAGTTTCTAGAGGGGAGAGAGAGAGAGAGAGAGAGAGAGAGAGAGAGAGAGAGAGAGAGAGAGAGAGAGAGAGAGAGAGAGAGAGAGTACTTGCTTACGAGTCCTTTCGAATGAGATTTTGGCCAAGAGGGCCTTGGCTAGTATAAGAGTTAAAAGGAAAATACCTATGCGAGTTAACGTGTTGTCGAGTCTTCCGTACGAGATGGGAAGAGGGTGTGTTTGTGGAGCTAATGCCAGCAGCTCACGTATAGGTGAGACAGAGAGAGAGAGAGAGAGAGAGAGAGAGAGAGAGAGAGAGAGAGAGAGAGAGAGAGAGAGAGAGAGAGAGAGAGAGAGAGAGAAAGAAAGAGAGAGCTAGCTTACTGTGGGGCCGCCACTACCCTTCCTAATACCATGGAGGGTAGTACGCGAGACGACATGGGAAAGACAGACAACATGTTTTAAACTTGAATCTATCTGAGCCTACACTTAAGTAGATGAAATAAGAACAAGACAGTAAGAAGGATCTCTGCCCATTCTCACTCTCTCTCAGACACAACAGCCTGGTGGACAACGAGTGATATTTCAAAACTTCGAAGAGACTGAACAAAATTAGGAACGGGTAATTATGTATATGATTTCCCTTTTTTTTTTTTTGGTAAAGAAGTCTAGAGACATTGCCTCAGTATCTTCATTACACACACACACACACGAACACATACGATCGAATAACGTGTTTAAAGGTGTAATCCACCACTATGAAAATGATGTACATAAAGGTATCCGACAACATTTCTGAAACATATCCTCTTAAAGGAAACGACACTGGGAAAAGATGAAGTCGAACATATTCCTCCTCATTTGTATGAAACTGGAGCGCAAATACTTCATTAGCGTACAATCCAATTTACCAGTAGAGTCAGGCTCAGGGAAATGAATTTTCCACTCCAGCGAAGGATCACAGCTGCCATCTGGCTACAACATATGTGTTCCTCCCTTCAGCAACATACGATACTCGCCAGCAGCTCACCATCTTGCAATGAATTTAATCTTGTCTTTCTCTTATATCCGGTTGCTTTCCACTTCTTATCCAAGTGGCATCAGCTGAAGACTGAGGAGTCTTTGAGGGATAGCCTTCGCTTGGCTCCTCCTTCTGTTCCTATTTCTAAAAAAAAAAGGGGATACCGCAGGAGGGGAGAAGCTCCATCGCTCCCCCCTCCTACTCCACTCCCGCTCCTACCTTCTTTCATCGTCTCTCCTCGATGTCACGTGAGAGAGAGAGAGAGAGAGAGAGAGAGAGAGAGAGAGAGAGAGAGAGAGAGAGAAACTAACCATCACTGTATGGAAAATCAACTCGTGATGTAGGGATGAAAACTACAACCTTGTTCCCTCAGCTTCGAACGCGAGGTCTTCACCGAGACACGGGTCGAACTTGTGGACTTCGAAGCCGTATATTGTAGAGCTTATCAATCGTTCCTGTGTCCTCCAGCTTCAAAGCATATCAAACTGAGTTAGCTTCTGTGTAGAAAACAAGATCGTCTGGCTAATCAGTCAGGAATTGACAGGTATTTCAGTAGCTTGACAGGCAGTCAATGACTGGTAGACATTTGGGATAGAATGAGGGATCAGTAAATGTCACAACTTATACATTGTTGACACTCACTAAAACAGGGCAAAGTATTCTTATACAATCAGATACCTTTTCTGATATAGGAGAACAAGAACTGTTCATAGATAAGATTAGATCAGCCTTCAAACATCCTCACGTGAGGGAAAGAACAATGAACAAACGGTTAGTGTTAGACGTCCAGATGGGACGCGGGTTACTTACCAGACTGGAAAAAGGTCTCTGTCAATACCAGACAACAAATCATATCTCACTGGCCTTCATGCTCATCAAGTCCAGCTCATCTATTTTCCTCATTGACGACCCATACTCCTCTCCCTAATGAACGTCTGGTGACTGGTGCTTTAACCCAGATTTGCTACTGATATACTGCATTGAATAAACCAGCATCTGGTCATATCAAAAGTCAGTGAGATGTAGTGTAACTGTTAGTCTTCCTCTGTTGCGTATAAAGGCATCAGTATGGATCATGTGGTGTAAGAGCAGACATTAGAATATCGTGGCAACGTTGTCTTGTATACAGATGTAAATGCTCTCAGATTTTGGCATGTCTCAAACCCCGTACAACATCGCCCTCGACCAACAGATGGCACTGCTCTGGTCGGCGTCAAGTTCCTATGAACAAGACGCAAGAACAGTTTTGAGGCTATTCCTCCAATAACTTTTATCTCAGTTGAAAAGAAAGTCACTTGCTTTAATCTACTGATCGCATTCATGGCGGGGTACACCATGCTTTGTCTGAGGTTCCGAGAGGAGAGGAAACAGTTGAGGGTAAATGTTTCTCGCGAGATAAATTGAAGAGAGAGAATAAAAACATAATACCCGACTGGATCAAACCAGTAGTTTAATTCTCAGTTGTTCCTCATCATGGCGCGAGGCCGGCAGCACAATACGGAGTCATTAACGGCACACGTCGCCGGGAGGACCCGGGAGATGCGACACACACAGGCCAGGATCTCGTGAAGGCTCCCGAGGGGCGTTGTTTCAGTCATTGTTTCGTCGTGTGGACCTTGTTTAAAAGTGCTGTCTTCACCGTGCTACCAGACACCTCGGCCCTCTCCTCTATCCCTCTCCTCTCCTTCAGTATTCCTCCTACTCTCTCTCTATCTCTCTCTCCACTTCTTCACTTATCGCTTCGTTTATACACTCTAGCATTCATCGAATCAGTCTTCTTATTTCTTTCCAGTTCATATACCCTCCCTACCTGTAGCCAGCCAGCATATGAACGATGTAAGAGGGCAAGAAATAAGTTCTGAAGGATGAAGACGGAGGAACAGGGGAAACTCTGAGATGACTATTGTAGACAAGGCAAAAGACAGTGCAGAACACATCCATAATATCACTGGGAATAAGTCATTAGTCGAGAGGAACAGCTAATCAGACCGCGAGACTCGGAAGGAAGGGACCATTCAACATTGTGAGGAAATATGAGAGGAACTTGAATGACAAGAACAGCATTTTCACAGTGGAAGACACTACTACCCAAACATGAGCAAGATGAGGTGGGAAAGATTCTTGGAACGTATAAATACTGATATGAATTATAAAAGCAAAGTATCTAAAGAAATTGATCCACAGTTAAAGGCTCATGGTTCCCTCCCCTTCCCCATATGTGTAGATGGGGGGTAGGGGGGTGTGGGGAGGGGTCACACTATGGAAAAAAAAGTAGGGTGGGGTGTAGAGGAAGGCAAACGTTATGCCAACCTGTAAGTGAGATGATCGAGAAATTACGCTGACCTACAGACTAGTCTTCTTGAAAGTTGTCGGTAAAACACTTGAGACGATATTCACGAAGCAATACGGATTCAGGAAGAAGAGGTAATGCATTAGAAATCTAAAACTTTCTGAGAAAGACATTTCCAAATTAGATAAATAGAATGGAAGGGCAGACGGCTCATTCCTGGAACTGCCAGAAAGCCTTTGACACTAGGCTTCCTATCGGAGTTCGACTGAAAAGTTAGAACAACGAGGCAGAAATGAATGGTAAACTCCTTATTGGACGTAAGCATAGGACACAGTTTAGACGAGCACTCTCAAAATGAGGAGGGGGTCACCAGAGGGGTGCTGCAGAGCTTGAGCTTGGCTCCACTGCTAATCTTCATGCATGTAAGTAACTGGATTCTTACCTGAACATGTTTGCGGACGATTCCAAAGTCGTGAGCGAGAGAAATATTGATAGTGATCGCATCAGCTTACAAGCGTGACCTGAGCGAACTCCAAAGTTCGTCTGTTGAATGGCTGATGGAATTGAATCCCGAGTAAATATAAAGTAATGAGGACTGAACACTGAAAGGAGACCTCGGTGCGATCATTACCCAGTGAGATGTAAGCTACAGAAATCTTCGCATCAGGAGAATTGTAAAGAAGAGGCACACTTTCTACTGGCAAATATATGTATCACATTCAAGCATATGGTAAGCTTACAACATATATGAGACCAAACACTCTATTATATATATTCCTTCTGGATTAAAGAGAAGTTAAGATGGTACCTGTGAATAACGGCAGGTTAAAAATATGTTTAAGACCTCGTTGATAATATTGAGAGCTCAATAGATGGGGCCCCCAAGAGTGTAGAACACCCAGGCGTACTACACCAACACTTGATTTAAAGTAAGTAATTATGACCACCACCACCACCATCACACAACCATCCTCCAGCAACATCACCATCCCCATCACCGCCACCACCCTTCAATACTCACTCCAACTCATTTTCTTTCACCATTTCTTTTTTTTTTCTATATTTTTACTTTTATCGTTACAAAAGCCACGCCCAGAGGCTTTAATAGCTTCGTTGCCGTTTCGTTATCAGCTCCAACGTTGAGGTTTCATTCCAACTCTTTTTTTTTTTTTCTCTTCCTCTTACGAGTTACGATACGTCATTAGAATTTCTATCAATGAAACACGCACGCACGACGATTGATCATGGGAGAGCAACAGAAAACGGATGCTACACTTATCGCCAGCAAGCAGACTTAGTGTACATAAAAATAACCTAAAAAAAAGAAGGGTTTTAGAGGACTTTGTGCTAATACAGTAGACTTCAGTTTACATAGAAATACCCTAAAAAAAATTGGTTCAGAAGACTTTGCGCTAATACAGTAATTAGAGAACTTTACCGTAATATTTACATATTTTTTCTACAATGATCCCAGGGGCGTTTGATTGCGTCAGCACTGGTAAGGTGGACTTATGCAAACGCAATGGCAATTTTTTTTCGGGCTGGGCTGTCGAAGAGCATAAACCGTCCAGAACAAGACGGTTTTCGCCAGGGGTACATCCGCTTATCTTGCGTTTATATTCAGTTTTCCTTTCAGTTTATGTATCTACCTTTAAGGCCATGGCGAGATGACACGACACTTCAACCTCTCGCCTAAAAAAAAAAAAAAAGAAAGAAAACGAAAAAGGTTTCTCTGTAAACTTAAGTACCTTACGATGATATTTACAGCTGTGTGTAAATGGACCTTACGATAAAAAGGAAAGTCGGTTTACCGAAGTGTAGAGCGAACTATTCTTTCGAAAACACGAAAGATTAATAATTACCAATACAATAGCCAAATGAAAAGAAGGTAGCTAGGGTTGAAATAAGAATTGGGAGATTGGTGTCCGCATCTTTCACGCTGTACAGATGCGCCTGTGGATAATGTGAGAGATTCGCCAACCATAGCCTCGCCAGCTACCTCTTGAGGTCTTCGCTCACACAACGCTTTCCCAACGCCTGCTGGACCACCACCGCCACCACTCCATGACCCCGAGATGAAGACCTCATCTCTACTTCCTACACTGGCCACGGGTTTGGTACGCAATATTGACGCAGTTTTAAAGGAATTTCCCCTCTTTTGAAACTTTAAGACAGCCCCTTTATATATGGTATGTATATATATTGTGTATAGACACAGCTATGTATGTTCTATTGTATGCAATGTATAGAATGCATGTATACTGTATTATACTATTCTAACACCTGCTATATACATCTAGTTACATTATACAGGGATATCTGGTGACAGAACGAGGATCCAGTTCCTTATTTTCACGGAACATAGATTTGAAATCTAAAAAAGAAATTGAAATAGACAAGAATAAACAATACTAAATCTCACTGCTGCATCACGTTAGCACAAGAGACCACAACGGGAGGAATGAGGGTCATGGGGGAATTCAGGGTCTGGAGGAATTCCAGCCCTGGATGAATCGTGTCCTAAGGGAATGAGGACCAAGAGACTCTAAGGAGAAATGGGTGGGTGGCATGCAGGAATGGGAACGTGGATAAATGGCGTCCAAGAGGAATGGGTTCGTCAAGGAATGGGAGCTACCGAGAGGAATGAGTTCCTGGAAGAATGGGATCTCCTGGAGGAATGGGACCCCCTGGAGGCATGGGATGAGGTCCAAGAGGAATGAGATCCTGAGGAAATGGGGTCGTTGAGGAATGGGGATATCAATGAGGTTTGAGGGGAATGGGATCCTAGAGATACCGAGTCCTAAGGCTATGGGGTTACGGGGTCCTGGAACACTGAGTCCCTGGAAGGAAAGGGATCATGTAGGAATGGGGTCCTGCAGTAAAGATGTCCTTTAGAAATGGGGTTCTTCATGAATGGGTTTCAGCAGCAGGAACGCGCGTCCTTTAGTACTGTATAGCGAAGTACATGGGAAGAACAGAGAACAACAGGAGACTGGATGGTCCATAATGAGTTTATCTGCGATCATAATTGTATCTGTAACAGAAGCAGGATATCATAAGCAAAAGGCACCACTCTCTCCGGCTCAAGAGCTGACAAAGAAAAAAAAAATATAAAAAAGGCCAAAGGGAAAATATATGGAGAATACATACCGCCATGAAAATCCTAAAGGAAAGCGTGAAAGGAAAAGGTTGACTCTTCTGACTGCAATTTTTTTTTTTTTTTCCTGGGATTGAACTCTGAAACAGAAAATGCGAAATGGAGGAATGGAATCCTGAAGGAATGGGATCCTGGAAGAATGGGGTCCTGAAGGACTTGGTCCCTGAAGGAATGGGGTCCTGAATGAATCGAGCCGGTAAGGGAATTGGGTCCGGATGGAATGGGATCCGACAGAAATGGTGTCCGGCAGGAATGGAACCCGCCAATACTGGTGTCCAGCAGGGATGGGGTCCAAAGGGAATATGATTTTGGGGCGAAACAGCGAAGTCTGAAGGATGATATGATGGAGCCCAGTCTATACCACGCAATGGAAACCCCGGCTTGTAGAAAGCGCCTTAGCTATCTAGCTTGTCGAACCTTGGTTGCTCCAATGTGCTTAGGGATGTGTTGGACATGGAACCCGAGAGTGAGGAGAGGACAAAATTGACTTGAAATTCTGTGCCATGGCTCCTGGACAGCGATGCAAGAAGACTGAATAAATGATTGAAAGCCGAGGCGATAGAGAAGACAGGAAACGAATGATGTGAGAGAGCGAGACGTCAGTACGATCATGTCAGGAAACGTGAAGCAATTGTGGTGTTTGAACGGCGAACATACGCACGTAGGTACAAACGTTCGATGCAAGCAGTGCACCTGTCGACCCTCCAGCCTTATCAACCGAATCCCAACTCTGAGAGCTAGAGCTGGTTGCACTGCATTATCTCGAACCATTACATGAACCGTCTGAGCGAAACATTTCGTCCTACACCTGAAGGTAATCACGGTAAATGAAGACTGCTTCGAACGGTATTCGAAACATGTCGGCATTTTCTTCGGGGTGTATTGTTACTCTTGGCTTCGTTCTCACGGTGACAGAACACAACACCAGGCGAGGAACTTCAAACCTCTTACACTGTTCGACTGAAAGTCTTGTGTCTTAGGAAGAGACACATCAAGTGATTACAAGAATTTTTCGAGCTTCAGACGATAAAGCCTCAGGTTTGAGAACTTTTATGCAATAGATCTTGAACCTTAAGACATATTCTCAGTGAATGCCCATTTTATCCAAGGTAATTACTTGCTCTTCAATCTCCTGCAAGGATTCGAGGTAAAAAGAAGTATTATCCAATTTCCTTCGAGGAGATAAGAAATGTTCACCTATCTGACCATGGCTTCCACTTCATTTGTTACATGCTCCCTTCCTTACTGTCCTTTCTATCCCCATACAGATTCCAATAAACACTAATCAGATGGTCTTGCAGCAAACAGATATACGTAAACAATAACACAAACACAGTCTTGACGTCCTGATGAATAATGAAGTGTCCTAGCTTGAATATACTGAAACGAGACGATACCAATAGATGTAGATATAAACTTCAGGGGTAAACTGCCTCCGCCGTTTACCACATTGACACGACCCATCCTGTCCCTTACAGAGAACCAGCTTAACTTCCGCGTGACCCGGGTTAAATATCATGCATATCAGTGGCTACTTAATCCGGGCCTATTTTTCCGTGTGGCGTTCGGGAAAAAAAAAAAATCCACTAAGGCAGCGCAAACAGACGCAGCAAAAAATAGAAAAGAAAAGAAAGAAAAGACCATTGCGCGTGCCAACACAGACAGAGGTTCGGCTGTGGTCTTTGGCTGTGTTGGCTGGAAGCCATGCTGTAATTATGCGCCTCTTGCTCCAGTCTACGGGATGCGAGTCCCGACTATTTTTGACAAATAACGCCACCAAGCGAGGGTAAACAGAGCCAGGGAGCCATTAGGCTCTGTAAACATTATACCGGACCCAGGCTGTAGACTGCGGCCAACGCGACTAATACCTTTGGGTTAGACTCGAGGGTTTTCATTAATAAATACTAGACTTTTCTCTCATATTTCTATTTACCGTTTGATAACATTATGCCGGTGATGATATCGATTTATCATTTGCATTCTTTCCTTCAGCCTAGGTGGTGTTGTTTTCTCATGTGCATGTGTGTATTGGTTATGAGATGTACATATGTATTGGTTGTAGAGAGGCATAGATCTATTGGTTGTGCAGATGCATTCGTCTACTGGTAGTAAAGAGGCGTTCGTCTATTAGCTGCAGCAGAGATGCATTCGTCTATTGGCTGAAGAGATGTATATGTGTGTTGGTTGTAGAGATGCATACGTGTCCTGGTTGCAGAGATGCCTCTGTGTAATGGTTGTATAGATGCATACATGTGCTGGTTGTAGAGATGCATACGTGTGCTGGTTGTAGAGATGCATACATATGCTGGTTGGAGAGATTTCATCTCATGTTTACTAACTCACAAGATGGGATAAATAGAATTCTATATTCAAACTGTTGTTATATCTCTATATGATTACAATTCACGAAACTATACAGAATATATCTTACTTCCTATTGATACTGTAGAGAGGAAATGGAAATTCAAACACCATCAAAACCTAAGTCAGCTACACACACACACACACACACACACACACACACACACACACACATCACACACCTAGCCATATTGTGTGGACAGATAAAATCATTACTCATGTTACATTCATCCACCTCTTGCCAACACAACTTTAATCCACGCCATCAGCACCAACACCTGATTCTATCGATACAATCATCTCACCAAATACTTCGACGAGGGAGGACGCACTGTTACCACTCGTAGTTGGGGAAAATCACCATCGCGGTGAGGCTATTTTTGACACGGGTGTGTTGGTAACACTTGTTTTACCCTGTTAACCTGACGGGGTTCTGTGGCGGGAGGAATATCAGTGGTGGTGAGCAATGTGGGAGAGTGGCTCCGCAACACACTCTCTCTCTCCAGCGTTATAGAGTAAACATTTAGAGTAGATGAAACAGGGTAGACTGGGACAGTAGGTGGGGACGGTTTACATGAAATATGGAGCGAAGCTTAATCTATTGTACAATCTCCACAGCGTCATAGATTACGAACAGAGAGATGTATATGGTAAGGCTGAATACATGTAGGGTATAGTGTGATATTAACGTTAGTAATTTACGTTGGAAATAAGGTCCAGTACGTATGATTACCAGTTTGTATTTTACGGGGATAGACTTCAACTAGATTCGCTGGGGGAACCCCATATATATATATATATATATATATATATATATATATATATATATATATATATATATATATATATATATATATATATACATATATATATATATATATATATATATATATATATATATATATATATATATATATATATATATATATATACATATATATATATATATATATATATATATATATATATATATATATATATATATATATATATATGAAAGCGCATTTTGTTATCATACAGCTCAATTAAGCCTCTGTATGTATGCTGTCCACATCCACAATCTTACACGAATCTCATAATTCAAAGGGATTTATTTATCACGTCTTTTCTAAAACCTTTCTTGCTTAAGTTCCGTGTTGTGTGTGTGTGTGTGTGTGTGTCTGTGTGTGTGTGTTTCGCTAGTTTAAGCAATTCTATCTCATGCCATAAATCCATCTACATTCTTGTTAAAACTGGACCCACATATCCTCCTTTGAGCGGAGACAGACCAAGGAATTTTTATAATAGTATGGCTTAAGTAAGGGAGATAAAGTAGGCTGATATGATTCTTGGGAGATAATGGAGGCTGATGTAAGGGAGATAAGAGAGGCTTATGGGATTCATAGTGACGTGAAATGATTCAACGTAAGAGAGAATATAAACTTTGGAAAAGGTCAACAGATGGGCTGTATAAAGATGAAGTTTAAATACTATCGAAAGAAACTTGTTTCGCTCTAGTTTAAGTGGGCAGAGAACAGGACATTTGACTTAACAGAGAGGAGGAAAAAGAAAACGGTAAGTAGCTGGTGCATAAGGGTGGGAAAGAAAACGAAACAAGGGGGTACATTTTTTTTTTCAGCTCTCACACGGGATAATGGTCAGTGTTCTGGTACTATTCTTTAAGTGCTGATGAATCTTTGATCACACACAGGAGAATGCTGATGGGCTCTGACATGCGACACCTCTGAATTATGCAGTCCCCGTAATGAGAGAGAGAGAGAGAGAGAGAGAGAGAGAGAGAGAGAGAGAGAGAGAGAGAGAGAGAGAGAGAGAGAGAGAGAGAGAGAGCTAGAGCCAGCCCACGCACGCCGCACTCACAACAGGTAAATACAGAGCGACGAAGAACGGAGGGAGGGGATCTTGCCGAGTTACGGAGTCGTGAAGTGCTGCTCCGTGTGAGATGGAGAGGTCGTATGTCTTGTGAGAACTGAATGCCAGCGGAGGAGGAGGCCCCCATCCACCCCCCCCCCCACACACACACATACACACACACACACACACACACACACACACACGCGCGTGTGTGTAGGTGAGGCGAGAGGAAGAAGAAAAGGGACCAACGGAGTGAAACTTGACAGCCACAAGGAGGCGTTGGCTCGTCGCGCAGCCGTCGCTACTGAGGGGGGAGAGAGAGAGAGAGAGAGAGAGAGAGAGAGAGAGAGAGAGAGAGAGAGAGAGAGAGAGATCGGCTGTAATGAATAACAAGATAAAAAAAAGTTATGAAGTCTTGATAGATAATCAATCTCGCAGTTTGATGGAAGCAAAGAGCTTCTCCAAATTGCAAAAAGAAAAAAAAAGGAAGGCGTAGAGGGAACGGTACACCGAGGAAGATGTGGGAGTCATGGAGGCTTTTTTTTTTGTAGGTGGTCTGGGCATTTGAGTGTTTGGAGGCGGGACTGACGCATGGGGACGGAGGTGAAATTCCATCCAGTCACGGACGAACGAGGTGCACTGAATCGACTGTCAGACTTTTAAGATCAAGGAAAACGAGCGAATGAAAATGTGAAACACGTTAAGGCTGATACTTATCTACCAAACTAACGGGTAGAAAGATGTAGAGGAATAGATGGGTATCTCGTAGCAATCACCTACGTGCATACAACACCTTGGCATGAAGCACTGAACCCAAGGGTTGGATGGATGTGTTCACTCTGCCTCTCTGTACAGACTCATTCACGGTGCACGTAGGGATTACTTGGGTTCTCGTGTTGTGAAAACAAAAGGTGGATGGCGGAGTATAAACAGAAGGTGGATGGCGGAATATAAACAAAAGGTGGATGGCGGAAGATAAACAAAAGGTGGATGGCGGAATATAAACAAAAGGTGGATGGCGGAATATAAACAAAAGGTGGATGCCGGAATATAAACAAAAGGTGGATGGCGGAATATAAACAAAAGGTGGATGGCGGAATATAAACAGAAGGTGGACTGCGGAGTATAAACAGAAGGTGGATGGCGGAATATAAACAAAAGGTGGATTGCGGAAGATAAACAAAAGGTGGATGCCGGAGTATAAACAGAAGGTGGATGGCGAAATATAAACAAAAGGTGGATGGCGGAATATAAACAAAAGGTGGATAGCGGAAGATAAACAAAAGGTGGATAGCGGAAGATAAACAGAAGGTGGATGGCAGAATATAAACAGAAGGTGGATGGCGGAATATAAACACTATTAGAGGCAATGTGAGAAACTGGGATGGTGGATTTGTGTGTGTGTGGTGGGGGAGGAATACATACACGAATATTTCGATTATTACCATTAAGGATTCTAGTCACATCACATTCAAGCGACGGATCAAAGCGCTTTACCCAGTGGCGTGACTAAGTATGAACCAGGGGAGAGGAACGAGAATCTAGAACGCTTATGACACCACTGGAAACTTGGAAAGTCTTCAACACAGACAGAGGAGGTCATGCGTCTAGACAAAGAGATGGGGGGAAAAAAAAAGTGAGTGGTCTGGGGGGTTGGGGGGGTTTGAGGGTGTGTGTTAACAAGGTTCCTTGACATTGTGCTTAGATGAGAGAGAGAGAGAGAGAGAGAGAGAGAGAGAGAGAGAGAGAGAGAGAGAGAGAGAGAGAGAGAGAGAGAGGAGATAACGGCAAGAAATGCAGGCGGAGAGTAAATTCGAGAGAAAGAGGAGGAAAGGTTGTGGAAAAGAGGGATAATCATTATCGGCGAATGAGAGAGAGAGAGAGAGAGAGAGAGAGAGAGAGAGAGAGAGAGAGAGAGAGAGAGAGAGAGAGAGAGAGAGAGAGAGAGAGAGAGAACGACGTCAGAAGACCCTGGCTGCGTGTAAGTAGGGAGCAAGGAGAGTCTACTTGTACCATCTTGGTAGGACAACCCTCTCCCTTCCTCTCTCTCTCTCTCTCTCTCTCTCTCTCTCTCTCCACACACACACACACACACACACACACGTGTAGCACACGAGGCGTTATTCTTGGTGGATACCTCCAGCAGCGGACGAAACATAACATCTCCCTCCGGTGTTGGGATCCTGAGGGAGGAGCGGGTCTTTCATCAGGTCAGCAGGTTAAAGGTGCTTGTAGCTTGTGGCCTCCGAGCGAGTTCACAGGTGCTCAACTGTGTTGGCTCCCAAGTTCCCAGGTGCTCAACGGATGGTTTCCCCAGGTCACAGGTGCTCAACGGATGGTTCCCCAGGTCACAGGTGCTCAACGGATGGTTTCTTCAGGTCACAGGTGCTCAACGGATGGTTTCTTCAGGTCACAGGTGCTCAACGGATGGTTTCTTCAGGTCACAGGTGCTCAACGGATGGTTTCTTCAGATCACAGGTGCTCAACGGATGGTTTCTTCAGGTTAGAGGTGCTCAACGGATGGTTTCTTCAGGTCACAGGTGCTCAACGGATGGTTTCTTCAGGTTAGAGGTGCTCCACGGATGGTTTCTTCAGGTCACAGGTGCTCAACGGATGGTTTCTTCAGGTCACAGGTGCTTAACGGATGGTTTCTTCAGGTCACAGGTGCTCAACGGATGGTTCCCCAGGTCACAGGTGCTCAACGGATGGTTTCTTCAGGTCACAGGTGCTCAACGGATGATTTCTCCAGGTCACAGGTGCTCAACGGATGGTTTCTTCAGGTCACAGGTGCTCAACGGTTGGTTCCTTCAGGTCACAGGTGCTCAACGGTTGGTTCCTTCAGGTCACAGGTGCTCAATGGATGGTTTCCCCAGGTCAGAAGTGTTCAATTGCAGGTTTCTCCAGGTCACAGGCGCACATCTGATGGTTCTCCAGGTCACAGGTGCTCAAAGGATGGTTTCTCCAGGTCACAGGTGCTCAACTGAGGATTTCTCCTGGTCACATGTACTCAGCAGCTGCTCAACTTTGACCCATCATTCAAACTTACCTCTTGAGTTATTCTTTTTTTGCTACTTTCACGTTGGTAAGATATTTCTTCGTGTCGTGAGAGTTACACACACACACACACACACACACACACACACACACACACACACACACGCACACACACACACACACACACACACACACACACACAAGGTTAAAAGACGGGGCAACACAGGTGCAAAACTCTCTCTTCACCACAGCACACAAATAATCACATTTCTACGCCCGAAAACTCTTCCTACCCAATTAAACAAGAGGCACCACAGTTAGTATAGACCCAACAGTGGTAAACTATTACCCTCACACTTGCTTCTTGTCTACGTCAAACATAGGCTCGTGTGCTCTGTGTCGGACATGTTGGGAACTCATTTTCTCCTATCTGGAACCTCTCCTTGTCCTTCTACTAACAACAACAGTGACGCTTTCATCCTCTATATAAAAACAGACGGGTGACACATGATGACACACGGCTCAGGTCCAAAACATGAACCACCCGAGAACTTAACGGCGACGATGGTTGTCTGTTGTCTGTACGCTGTGGTGCAAGCGTCCCCTCTGTGGAGAGAGAGAGAGAGAGAGAGAGAGAGAGAGAGAGAGAGAGAGAGAGAGAGAGAGAGAGAGAGAGAGAGGAGGAGGAGGAGAAACCTGATGAGATTCTGGAAGGCGTCTGTGCTCCCTCTCAGTGCCCACTGTTTACCCTGACCAGTTTATTAAGGGCGGGTGTTCTCAGCGCTACGCGCATTTCACTCCTGTCCATCTTTTTTGGGGCCATGTATAAGGGGTTGTTCTTACCTATTTATCTAGCTTGTGTCTGAAGATTTCTGTATTTATATTCCATGAGCTTCTTAACCTCACTTGGCAGTACGGTAAATCTTCTCTCTCTCTCTCTCTCTCTCTCTCTCTCTCTCTCTCTCTCTCTCTCTCTCTCTCTCTCTCTCTCTCTCTCTATCTATCTATCTATCTATCTGTCTATCTATCTATTTATCTCCACCCTCTCTCTGCGGTGAGCGCTACTCGCCAGCTAGCCCTATTTCTTTTTTTTTTTTTGTACACGTACGTAGGTACTTCGCCTATTACAATGACTGTAACACCAGTGGTATGGGCAATCAAGCAATCAAGCAATCAATTAAGCAAGCAAGCAAGCAAGTAGGAACGGAGAAGGTCAATCCTATTCCACGTTCAATTTTACGGTCATGGACGTTAGAGTTCTACTCTGCGCTCTGTCGTCGTACCCCTCCGGATCTGTGTCGCTCTGTTTACCGTTACCTGAGCCTGTATATTTTCATTCAGTGTTGTTACTGAAAGCAGCGAGCCTCGCTGAAATAATACTCAGTCCCTAAAAACTAAAAAGAAAAAAAAAAATATATGATACTGACACAGGGGAAAAAAAAAAAGTTTACAGAAGTTTTTTTTTTCCCCCCAGAGAAACAAATGAAAAATATATAGTCCAGGTTTACGTAGCGGGAGTCACAATGCGGTATGGTTAATTGTTCCTGGTGAAGACAGGTCCGGGAGGGAGGGGAATTGTGGTTAATTGTTCAGTCCGGGTGGTGGAGATTGTGGTTAATTGTTTCAGGTCCGGGTGGTGGAGATCGTGGTTAATTGTTTCAGGTCCGAGTGGTGGAGATCGTGGTTAATTGTTTCAGGTCCGAGTGGTGGAGATTGTGGTTAATTGTTTCAGGTCCGGGTGGTGGAGATTGTGGTTAATTGTTTCAGGTCCGGGTGGTGGAGATTGTGGTTAATTGTTTCAGGTCCGAGTGGTGGAGATTGTGGTTAATTCTTTCAGGTCCGGGTGGTGGAGATTGTGGTTAATTGTTTCAGGTCCGGGTGGTGGAGATTGTGGTTAATTGTTTCAGGTCCGGGTGGTGGAGATTGTGGTTAATTGTTTCAGGTCTGAGTGGTGGAGATTGTGGTTAATTGTTTCAGGTCCGGGTGGTGGAGATTGTGGTTAATTGTTTCATGTCCGGGTGGTGGAGATTGTGGTTAATTGTTTCATGTCCGAGTGGTGGAGATTGTGGTTAATTGTTTCATGTCCGGGTGGTGGAGATTGTGGTTAATTGTTTCATGTCCGAGTGGTGGAGATTGTGGTTAATTGTTTCAGGTCCGGGTGGTGGAGATCATGGTTAATTGTTTCAGGTCCGAGTGGTGGAGATCGTGGTTAATTGTTTCAGGTCCGGGTGGTGGGGATTGTGGTTAATTGTTTCAGGTCCGGGTGGTGGAGATTGTGGTTAATTGTTTCAGGTCCGGGTGGTGGAGATTGTGGTTAATTGTTTCAGGTCCGGGTGGTGGGGATTGTGGTTAACTGTTTCAGGTCCGGATGGTGGAGATCGTGGTTAATTCTTTCAGGTCCGGATGGTGGAGATCGTGGTTAATTGTTTCAGGTCCGAGTGGTGGAGATTGTGGTTAATTGTTTCAGGTCCGGGTGGTGGAGATTGTGGTTAATTCTTTCAGGTCCGGGTGGTGGAGATTGTGGTTAATTGATTCAGGTCCGGGTGGTGGAGATTGTGGTTAATTGTTTCAGGTCCGGGTGGTGGAGATTGTGGTTAATTGTTTCAGGTCCGGGTGGTGGAGATTGTGGTTAATTGTTTCAGGTCCGGGTGGTGGAGATTGTGGTTAATTGTTTCAGGTCCGGGTGGTGGAGATTGTGGTTAATTGTTTCAGGTCTGAGTGGTGGAGATTGTGGTTAATTGTTTCAGGTCCGGGTGGTGGAGATTGTGGTTAATTGTTTCATGTCCGGGTGGTGGAGATTGTGGTTAATTGTTTCATGTCCGAGTGGTGGAGATTGTGGTTAATTGTTTCATGTCCGGGTGGTGGAGATTGTGGTTAATTGTTTCATGTCCGAGTGGTGGAGATTGTGGTTAATTGTTTCAGGTCCGGGTGGTGGAGATCATGGTTAATTGTTTCAGGTCCGAGTGGTGGAGATCGTGGTTAATTGTTTCAGGTCCGGGTGGTGGGGATTGTGGTTAATTGTTTCAGGTCCGGGTGGTGGAGATTGTGGTTAATTGTTTCAGGTCCGGGTGGTGGAGATTGTGGTTAATTGTTTCAGGTCCGAGTGGTGGAGATTGTGGTTAATTGTTTCAGGTCCGAGTGGTGGAGATTGTGGTTAATTGTTTCAGGTCCGAGTGGTGGAGATTGTGGTTAATTGTTCAGTCCGGGTGGTGGAGATTGTGGTTAATTGTTTCAGTCCGGGTGGTGGAGATTGTGGTTAATTGTTCAGTCCGAGTGGTGGAGATTGTGGTTAATTGTTTCAGGTCCGGGTGGTGGAGATTGTGGTTAATTGTTTCAGGTCCGAGTGGTGGAGATTGTGGTTAATTGTTTCAGGTCTGAGTGGTGGAGATTGTGGTTAATTGTTTCAGGTCCGAGTGGTGGAGATTGTGGTTAATTGTTTCAGGTCCGGGTGGTGGAGATTGTGGTTAATTGTTTCAGTCCGGGTGGTGGAGATCGTGGTTAATTGTTTCAGGTCCGGGTGGTGGAGATCGTGGTTAATTGTTTCAGGTCCGAGTGGTGGAGATTGTGGTTAATTGTTCAGTCCGAGTGGTGGAGATTGTGGTTAATTGTTTCAGGTCCGGGTGGTGGAGATTGTGGTTAATTGTTTCATGTCCGAGTGGTGGAGATTGTGGTTAATTGTTTCAGGTCCGGGTGGTGGAGATCATGGTTAATTGTTTCAGGTCCGAGTGGTGGAGATCGTGGTTAATTGTTTCAGGTCCGGGTGGTGGGGATTGTGGTTAATTGTTTCAGGTCCGGGTGGTGGAGATTGTGGTTAATTGTTTCAGGTCCGGGTGGTGGAGATTGTGGTTAATTGTTTCAGGTCCGAGTGGTGGAGATTGTGGTTAATTGTTTCAGGTCCGAGTGGTGGAGATTGTGGTTAATTGTTTCAGGTCCGGGTGGTGGAGATTGTGGTTAATTGTTTCAGGTCCGAGTGGTGGAGATTGTGGTTAATTGTTCAGTCCGAGTGGTGGAGATTGTGGTTAATTGTTTCAGTCCGGGTGGTGGAGATTGTGGTTAATTGTTCAGTCCGAGTGGTGGAGATTGTGGTTAATTGTTTCAGGTCCGGGTGGTGGAGATTGTGGTTAATTGTTTCAGGTCCGAGTGGTGGAGATTGTGGTTAATTGTTTCAGGTCCAGGTGGTGGAGATTGTGGTTAATTGTTTCAGGTCCGGGTGGTGGAGATCGTGGTTAATTGTTTCAGGTCCGAGTGGTGGAGATTGTGGTTAATTGTTTCAGGTCCGAGTGGTGGAGATTGTGGTTAATTGTTTCAGGTCCGGGTGGTGGAGATCGTGGTTAATTGTTTGCTTTGTTGTTGTGGCGTGTTGTTGGAGGCGAAGACTGTTGTGCTCAGCTCCGCCGGCAAGGAACTGAGGTGTTGTGGTGGAGAGTGAGTTTCTCTCTCCTTAAGGCCAATTGTGGGATCCAGAGTTCATCAACAACCTGAGGGCACTTGTGAGAGTTAGAGTTCTCACAACCCTTAGATACAACTGTAGGAATGCAGAGTTCTCACAACCCTTGGATATAACTGTAGGAATGCAGAGTTCTCACAACCCTTGGATACAACTGTAGGGACGTAGAGTTCTCGCAACCCTTGGATACAACTGTAGGAATGCAGTTCTTACAACCCTTAGATACAACTGTAGGAATGTAGAGTTCTCACAACCCCTGGATACAACTGTAGGAATGCAGAGTTCTCACACCCCTTGGATACAACTGTAGCAACGTAGAGTTCTCACAACCCTTGGATACAACTGTAGGAATGCAGAGTTCTTACAACCCTTGGATACAACTGTAGCAACGTAGAGTTCTCACAACCCTTGGATACAACTGTAGCAACGTAGAGTTCTCACAACCCCTGCATACAACTGCAGCAACGTAGAGTTCTCACAACCCTTGGATACAACTGTAGCAACGTAGAGTTCTCAAAACCCTTGGATACAACTGTAGGAATGCAGAGTTCTTACAACCCTTGGATACAACTGTAGGAATGCAGAGTTCTTACAACCCTTGGATACAACTGCAGCAACGTAGAGTTCTCACAACCCTTGGATACAACTGTAGGAATGCAGAGTTCTCACAACCCTTAGATACAACTGTAGGAATGTAGAGTTCTCACAACCCCTGGATACAACTGCAGGAATGCAGAGTTCTCACAACCCCTGGATACAACTGTAGCAACGTAGAGTTCTCACAACCCCTGGATACAACTGTAGGAATGCAGAGTTCTCACAACCCTTAGATACAACTGTAGGAATGCAGAGTTCTCACAACCCTTGGATACAACTGTAGGGACGCAGAGTTCTCACAACCCTTGGATACAACTGTAGGAATGCAGAGTTCTCACAACCCTTAGATACAACTGTAGGAATGCAGAGTTCTCACAACCCTTGGATATAACTGTAGGAATGCAGAGTTCTCACAACCCTTAGATACAACTGTGGGAATGCAGAGTTCTCACAACCCTTGGATATAACTGTAGGAATGCAGAGTTCTCACAACCCTTGGATACAACTGTAGGGACGTAGAGTTCTCACAACCCTTGGATACAACTGTAGGAATGCAGTTCTTACAACCCTTAGATACAACTGTAGGAATGTAGAGTTCTCACAACCCCTGGATACAACTGTAGGAATGCAGAGTTCTCACAAACCCTGGATACAACTGTAGCAACGTAGAGTTCTCACAACCCCTGGATACAACTGCAGGAATGAAGAGTTCTTACAACCCTTGGATATAACTGTAGGAATGTAGAGTTCTCACAACCCTTGGATACAACTGTAGCAACGTAGAGTTCTCACAACCCTTGGATACAACTGTAGCAACGTAGAGTTCTCAAAACCCTTGGATACAACTGTAGGAATGCAGAGTTCTTACAACCCTTGGATACAACTGTAGGAATGCAGAGTTCTTACAACCCTTGGATACAACTGTAGGAATGCAGAGTTCTCACAACC
>NC_092237.1:13104800-13122300 GCF_036320965.1 Panulirus ornatus
AGCCACACAGAGTAGATATCACACAAAACTTTGCCTAACCCAACCTCATCACAATATTCTTCACTAAATCACTGACCCACACAGAATAGATATCACACAAAACTTTGCCTAACCCAACCTCATCATAACGCAGTTTCATCATATTTGTCCACCAATCAGTGTAATCACTCTAGCCAGTTCTTCCATGCTCTGATCACCAGTCACGACGTAACACAATGATCAACTAACTATTTCCACCGTGTTCTTCACCAAATCACTGACCCATACGACTCACAATATTACGTTTGCCTCGAAGTCAAAGAACCTCACAAACATAAATTAAACACGTCACTTTCTTGTCAGAAATATACCACTGTCTTATTCTTACAGATACTCACAGATCCTCATCTGAGTGCAGGCCTCCTTTGGAGCTCTCTTCTGTGAGCTTCTCGTCTAAACTTAGATTCTAAAGGTCATATCCGGTAGTGTGTATCTTCTCGTTGTAGGTATATTTCTGTGATTGGCTTTCCCAGGAACGATCTAGTCTCGCTTCAAAGAACGGTAGTGATGGTGCGTTTATTACCACTTTCTCTGGTAAGGGCTGCTGTTCCATGTTTCTACTGTTCTTAGTGCCAACGAATATTTCCAATATCTGATCTTGATCTTGATATATACAGAGTATAAACTGATGGCCGTGGGTGGTTGAGGCATTACGGGGTTATATTGAACTAAACCCATTTTCGTCACATCCGATTCTTTCTCATGTCTCATTGGATTTGATGTTCTTTTGCTAAAAATGAATCACTTGCAGAGTAACTTTTCCCCGTTACGTAACGAGCCACTGAAGTTACTAAGTCTTTACCACTAGCGAAGGCGGAACACGTTACGGAGATCCAAGTCAGTAACACCGTAACATTAGCGTCAGCTTTGCACCTCACGAGCGTCACCAACCCGTCACACACAACCAGTACATATCCCTCCTCCCGCCTCAACCCTGGTCTGGGCACAACTGACAATGTTTACATTGTCCTGGGGCTTGGGTGGACCCACCGGACGAAGCGGTTAGACAACCAAGTCGGTAGTTTGAATAGATCATTGGGCCAACACTGTCTCTAGAACTGAGGTTTCCGAGTATAAAAACATGGAGAGGAATTATGTTAAATGTTATCATTTAACCTGGTTATGTATATGTATTTTCATTTTTCATGATTATAGCACAGATATTACGATCAATGCATGTACAAACACACACACACACACACACACACACTAGCTATGGGGCCCCGCGAGAGTAACACTCCCTTCCTCGTACAGTACAAACGGGTAATTACATACACACACACACACACACACACACACACACTTCTTGTGCTACGCCCGCCTCACAACCAGCCCAGGAAGGCCCCGGTCTCCGTGCTGTTTTGAGAGGTGCAGATCAAGACCTCTCCTCCTCCTCCTCCTCCTCTCTGTTGGTAACAGGTCAACACACAGCCCTGTCAAGCCACTCCTCTGGCTGGCGCGCCCAGGCTACTGTGTCAACAACACCTTCAGCCAAGTGGGAGTTGGTGGGTACGTAATTCTCAGCCATTCAGCGAGTGCTCATCATATCCCAAGGATTCCTTCGATGAGGTGGGATGTTTACCCATAGAGGGACATGCACGAATGTGTCCCATCAGGTTACGCTTCGTAGAATGTTCTCTGTGGGATGATCATCCCGACAGACTACAAACAAAAGGATGGGTTTCATTCTTATATTCCACGTGTGATACAGAGGCAGGGTGATGTTACTTGTCGCTGGCAAGAACTCTTGCCTCTATATCACCATTTTCCAGGCTCTCTATACTTATCCTTGCCATCCACTCTAAGCTGAACCTCCAGCATCCACTCTTGGCTAGGTCTATGGCATGCACCCATAGCTAGGTCCCAAGCATCCACTCGTGGCTAGGTCCCAAGCATCCACTCGTGGCTAGGTCCCAAGCATCCACTCGTGGCTAGGTCCCAAGCATCCACTCCTGGCTAGGTCCCAAGCATCCACTCCTGGGTAAGTCCCAAGCATCCACTCCTGGCTAGGTCCCAAGCATCCACTCCTGGCTAGGTCCCAAGCATCCACTCCTGGCTAGGTCCCAAGCATCCACTCCTGGCTAGGTCCCAAGCATCCACTCCTGGCGAGGTCTCCTTTATCCAGCCCTCGTTAGGCTTTCAACACCCACCCGTCGCTAGGTCCCAAGCATACACCACTAGCTAACCCTCAAGCATCCACTCCTACCTAGTCTTTCCGTATCCAGTCCTGGCTAGGTCGCCTGAATCCACCCCTGGCTAGGCCCCTGGCAACCACTCTGTCTGGGTTTACTGCATCTACCCTTGGCTAAGCCCCCAGCAACCACCCCCGGCTAAGCCCCCTGCACACCCACCCTTAGCTCAACCATTCGTCGAAAAAGAGAGATTCAGAATTCGTGTTTTAAAAGTTTATTCTCAAGAGAGACGTGAACCCAACCACAGTACGATTAAAAGGGCTGCATTACACTGATATCAGCCGTAGCTGACTTGGCAGGTATATGTAGGTATGAGGCACACTAGTACAGTCGATATGTGTTGAAATACCACAATATGGATTAAAAGGAACTAGTTGACATATCTATGAGAGTTAGGAAACAGATCTAGAAATCCAGAGAGAGTCTTATACATCGAATGGATTTACTTAAATGACATATATATATATATATATATATATATATATATATATATATATATATATATATATATATATATATATATATATATATATATATATATATTATATATATAAAGACCATTACAGTGAGGAGAAATCATGCTGGCAGTCCTCTTAAGGCTAAAACCTTAACTGACGACTACATTTAGATGTGCAGAGTTGAGAAATGTAGGTACGTCAGGAGAAGAGAGAGAGAGAGAGAGAGAGAGAGAGAGAGAGAGAGAGAGAGAGAGAGAGAGAGAGAGAGAGAGAGAGAGAGAGAGAGAGAGAGAGAGAGAGAGAGAGACCCATTAAAAGCCTAGTCGGAAAACATTATCCTGGGCCAGTGTCAGAGTGTTCTTGTATAACACCAGCATTTGAGTGAATTCCAGTGGAGTACTGTGGTACTATATCAATAAAAACCAACTGACAATCGGTTCAGTGCACCCAAAACGGTTACATAACAAATGTCTCTTCATCTATCGAAACACTTTAAGTCACTTGACGATCCAGCGTGAGTCAAAATCTAAATATAAAAGTCACCAGTGACTCCAGTCAGGGTTATCAGAGTGTTAAAGAAGCACATCTGAGTGTTTCCGGGCCGAGTGTACAGCGTTCGAACCAAGTCACTCTCGGGGTCAGTAACTATAGGTGGCTTCGGGTTGCAGATGACAACATCACTGTCCGTCTATAGCCAGTGACATTGAACCCCTTGGTAGTCGTTGCTTTATGGATCTCCGTTCGCGTTATGTACCGTGATGCGGTCACGGAATAGCCCAAAGTCGAACGTAAAAGTTTCGAATCCTACTTAGCAGCAGTGGGTCCTCATTGGGCTCTTTCCTCTGTTCGCGTTATTTACCGTGTATACGGTCACGATAGCCCAAAGTCGAACGTAAAAGTTTCGAATCCTACTTTGCAGCCGGCAGTGGGTCCCTCATTGGGGTCTTTCCTCTCATTTCCTTCTTTTGGAAAGCAATACAGGTAGGGAGGATTTCCAGCCCCCGGGTCTCGACCCCTGTTAGTCGCCTTCTACGTAGACATGCAGGAGGTTCGTGGGTAGAATTCTTCCTCCCCCTCACCCCAGGGATGAAATTCTGTCCCGAATTTCTCGCTGTTTTCTTCTTTTTTGTAGGTAAGAGGCTGCTTCCAGGCGGGTAGCAAAGGCCAGGAAGATATATCCCAGTTCCCTGATTCACAATTGGTGATGCTCGAATGAAAGAAAAAAAAAACGCTAACACTAACTTCAAAGTGTAGAATATGCTACATATAGCTCATTCCCTTGGTTTTTTTTTTTTTTTAAGTTTTTTGCTTCTAGAACACTATGAAAGACGTTTGTGGTTCTAGAATAAGTATTAATTGAATAGAAGTTGGCAGCTTTTCAATTGGCATTTCTTCATCCGCCTTAGGTTTTCGTTCATCAAGACGGTGATTATGGGCAATGTTTGTTTACATATTCAGTAAAGAAAATGGTGTAAACATGATGAGTATCAATTTTACTTCAGTTCATATCTATAAATCGATATTCATCTGAGCTTGACACGATTATTGTATGCCAATTCATTTTGACTTACGATTTCAACTCGGCAAATTATTTCTGTATGTTCCCAGGCGATGACTGGCATATCATGTTTCATTTGAAAATATACTAAAATTTTACGTACATGATTTGTTCTTGTAATATTCAAATGAAAAACTGTTTTAGTATCTATTCATCAGTGTCTGTTACTATTTCCCGAATGTGCATTACGCTTCCAAAGAATTAAAAGCGATAATACGGTAAGTCTGTGAGTTGCCAGATACCACTGAGTCCAGATTGAATTTTGTTTTTTGGGGGAATGGTGACGCCATTTCTAGGGCCAACTATACATGGAAGTGTATGGAGAAGCGGGCATGCCATGTGCATGGGGAAGCAGTGATGTCATGTCATAGAAGGAAACAGAATGACATGACATGACATGACAAGTGACCATATGTTTCGTTAGAGACGTAACAAAGTATGTCATGACACCTAACACAGGTTAACGTGAAACGCCACGCCATACGTCATGTCAAATCCACGCCAGAAATGAACACAGCATGACATGACGCCAAATACAGATGAACGTCGTTATGTGTACGTCGTGCCACAGTGTACACCAGCCTCAGCCGCCACCAGCAAAAGAAACGAACGAAGCTCCGCCTCCTAGTTCGAATATGTTTACATCCGCTTTGGGTCGGCCCATATCTCTGTATATGATCATCAAAATCCATTCGATTAGATGGTGAAATTTGAGCAATACACTTATTACCATCTACTGCTAATTGTCACAAACTTACTTTTGGAATTAAAAGATAGAAACAATCTTTTTTCACTAAAAAGATTCACTGATTCGTTTGTCAATCTGGTTCTCAGTTCCATTCGTTAGCTCCGTTCAAGCAGCCCCAGGACAAGGTAAACATTGTTAGCTCTGCCCAGACCTGCCTTGTGGCTGGAGGAAGGATACGTACGGGTCGTGTGCGGACGTGTTGGTGAGGCTCGTGAGGTGCAAAGCTGACGTTATTGTCACCGTGTTACTGACTTGGATCTTCGTAACGTGTTACGTGTTCCGCCACCACGAGTGTTATATACTTAGCAACTTGTGTTTCGTTACATAACGGGAAAATTACTGTGCAAATGATTCATCTTTAACAAAAACTTCAAATCAAGTGAGACGTGAGCAAGATTCGACTAGGCTTCGAACGAGACAGTGACCTATTATTTCTGGGAAGAAGTGAAGTGTTTATGCCTGTGAAGTTAAGTACTTGACTGGGTTAAGCGAAGATTCATGTTAATGAGCAAATATCCACTCTTGCGTAGGTCAGTGATTCGTTAACAATGGGGTGGCAATATTAGCTGATCATTGTGTTACATTGTGACTGTTGATTAGAACATGGAGAAAAAGTGGCAAGAGTGATTATGCTAATGGGTGAAAAAATGTGATGAAATGTGATCTGTGAGGCTGGGTTGTGTGTAATATTTACTCTAGTGTGGGTCCATGATTTGTGAACAATGTGATGGAAATATTAGTTTATCATCGTGATATATCGTGACTGGTGATCAGAATATGGAAAAATGGGAATAGTGATTATAGAGATTAGTGGAAAAAAATAATATGGTGAAACATTGCCCTATACATAGGATGATAACTGGCTTCGGTACTATATTACTTTCAGAAATTCTATACATAACTTCAATATAATGTGATAATCTGGGAATGATCTATAAAGTGATCGAGTTCCTGGCAGTCCAGTGACTTGCCCGGGACTGCTGGCTTCAACGGCTCTCTCGGCGCCTGCCAGACGACGGAAGGTAAGGAAAAATAATGTCTGTTTGTCAACTTGTTCTGCCATGATGTACCTACTGATAACTGGTGGTATGTCGGATGCTGTCCAGCCGCCATGTTTTCACCTATTTATGTGGCATAATTACTAGTTATCCACTTGTTTGGTCATGTTTCGACTGATCATAGATAGTAACGAGGGCTGTAATTCTAAGTTTACGGACACCACCTTTCTAGGTAATACATATCTATGAAATTTGTATCAAAGGATCTTACAAGGTTTTTGAGGTGATATAAGGTATGGAAATTTTGATGTAGAACCTGCAGCACCATGAACTTTTAAGTTCTCGTAAAGTGGGCAGGGCTTCGAAGTAAAGGAAAATTGAAGTGGGCATGGCTTTAAAGTAAAGGAAATTGAAGGGGGTAGTGCTTTAAAGTAAAGGAAAATTGAAGTGGGCAGGGCTTTAAAGTAAAGGGAAATTGAAGTGGGAAGTGCTTTAAAGTAAAGAGAAATTGAAGTGGGCCGGGCTTTAAAGTAAAGGAAATTGAAGTGGGCAGGGTTTTGAAGTAAAGGAAAATTGATGTGGGCAGGGCTTCGAAATAAAGGGAAATTGAAGTGGGCAGAGCTTTAAAGTAAAGAGAAAATTGAAGCTGGTAGTGCTTTAAAGTAACACTTTTGTTGAGATCTTGAAATAGTGAAGGAACAGGAGTGATGCTTACGGCATCCGGACGTAAATATGCCCGAGGACATTGAAGAAATGTGGCCTCCCTGCGAACGGCTGACCAAAAACAGCTGGTGCTTGTTCGGATTCTATAGACCTTTCCGGGCTCGTATGTCGATATACAAATTGAATGGTATAATAAAAAGAAAAGAAGATACTGCATGATGAGTGTAGAAATGCTTAGTATCATTTACCATTCATTCATTCCAGTGAACAATATCATGCCTCGTAACGTTTAAATCTGACTTGATTGGAGTTTTGTAGATACGTTGTTAGAGTTCAGATGTCCACGTAAATAAAGGATTCGAATTAAATATTTGGTTGATTTCTGCACGGGGTCAGATTCTCATAGCAATTTAAACATCAGAACTCAACATTTACATTGCCAACCGAGCGAAAAACCATGGCTGAAAAGAGTGTTGTAAGTTTTTCGTAAGATTACATAATCATATCGAGAACTACTTCACAAATGCAGTCTCTAAAACGTTTGAACTGGAAATTATTTGTTATCCACATTTTACAGTAATACAGTAATAGCACTTAGCCTTATATTTTCTGTATACCTAGTAATCATGTCACTAACAAGTTGCTTACTATTGAAAGATAGTTTTATATACTGTATCGACATAGAATCCTTAGGAGAAAAACTAAGATATCAAACCTACAAAGGTGGCGTCTCTAGACGTTTTTATCATCAGAGTTTGAACTGAGGAGGGAGGAAGGTGGCATCCCCCCTTGCCAACTCAAAATGTGAAATAACCAGATGTCTTCTTAACTAAATGAAATACACTTTAGCATCAACATGGAAAGCCAATAGGTTATTGATTTTGTTGCATATCTTTCCCTCAAACGCCACCAGAATGAATCGTTATACACTTTGATTGTTACTGTTTTCACATGTTTCACGAGTGAAGGACATGCCTCCTCCCACCCACACTGCCATTTCTTTTGTTAGAATTTTACATTTATGGGAACTGGTGGCATATAATGTTGAGTGCGCTTTACCTATGATGTTTCAATTGATTATTTTTGTAGATGATATGTTCAGGTAAGTGACATGAATGCTATTTATCATCTCGTTTATCCATGGTGTTTCAGTTGATCATATATATATAGGTCGAGGTGATTAACCTGATTAACTATTGATCATGTTTGTCTACGATGATTCTTTGATTATATTTATTGTATGTCGAGGTGAGTAACATGATTAATTTTTATCATATTTGGTCATGATGTTTTAACTGACTAGGTGATATGTCGAGTACTGTTTGACCATTAAGTTTCAAGTGATTATTACCAGTTATATACCGAGTGCTTGTCTGTCCCTCATACTACTCATTATGAGTTATATGTTAAACGACATTTGTCAGTTAAGTTTCAACCGTCCATCGAAATTGAAAATAAGCTTTAAGAAAATAATAGTACGAGTTTATGGGATATCCGAGTTAGACGAAAGACTATATGATCTTATATAGGAAAGATTCGATCATATTGGGAGATTTAACGTTTTGATATCGAAGTCTAGTGAGTCACATCTGAAGGTAACTCTCCATTGTTGGTCAATAAGTGTCGCGAAAAAAAAGTACCAGATTTTTAGACGGGCAAATTTCGTGGTCGTCTCATTGTTCTTGACAAGCAACCCTGAGACGATTTCGTAAGTGAAAACGATGTAGACATAGATTGCAAAAGTTTTAAACTTTTTTTCAAAGTAGTGGAGGGAACATACGTGCCAATTTGTATGTCTTTTTTTTTCTCCTCTTCCCCCCTAAAACGAAGCCTAAGTGGTGGAATGATGACGTAAAGAAGTCTTTGTTTTCGATGAAAATAGCACATAAGAAGCTCAGAGAGGGATTGATATGATAGAATACCTCAAGTAAATTTGCGCAGAGAAACTAAGAGTCATATACGTCAAAGCAAACGTGAGTATAAAGGGTATATTGCTGAAATAGTAAAAGAAACTCCAAAGAGTTTTATGTTAGCAGTAGAGAATCATTACTTAGTTGGGCCATTGATTACAGAAAATGGTAACTTAATTCAGGTAATAGGGGAAAGCGTTTTGCAACATTTTTTTTTTCAAACTATTCGCCATTTCCCGCGTTAGCGAGGTAGCGTTAAGAACAGAGGACTGGGCCTTTGAGGGAATATCCTCACCTGGCCCCCTTCTCTGTTCCTTTTTTTTTTGGAAAATTGAAAAAAAAAAAAAAACGAGAGGGGAGGATTTCCAGCCCCCCGCTACCTCCCCTTTTAGTCGCGTTCTACGACACGCAGGGAATACGTGGGAAGTATTCTTTCTCCCCTATCCCCCCTTCAACAAATTGAAGTAAAATGTAGAGATGCATTATCAGTGTTAAATGGAATGAAAGTAGATAAAACGGCAGGTCCAGATAAGTTTCAACCCAAGACGCTGAAAGAGGCGAAAAATGAGATTGTTGATTAAACCCTTGGATGCTCTTTAATGATCTATTGTAACGGGAAATGCTCCACCACAGGAATAGAGATTTGCCATTGTAACATCGATATCATAAAGAGGTAGTAAATCACTGCTTGGAAATTACCGCCCAATTAGCTTAACGTCTGTATTTGGTATACTCTTGAAAACCATCACTGGGGATAAGATTGTAAACCATTTAGAGGACTTCCACGTAGTAGACGATTCCCAGCATGGTTTTCGACGATATCGCTCATGTCTGACAATTTTGTTTGATTTCTTTTACGAAATAATGAACAAATATGATGAATGTGAAGCAGTTAATACCATCTGCTTAGATTTGAAAAAAAAAAAATTTGACAAAATTCCACATCAAAAGTTACCAACAAAAGTTTAGTCACGGGTTTGTACTTAGATGGTTAGAAAATTGGCTGATTGGCCGTAAAAAAGAGTAGTGATAGATGGTCAAACCTCTGAATGGTTAGACGCAACAAGTGGTGTGCCGCGGGGATCAGTCTTGGGGCCGTCTCTCTCTCTCTCTCTCTCTCTCTCTCTCTCTCTCTCTCTCTCTCTCTCTCTCTCTCTCTCTCTCTCAGCAGCAGCACGACAGTCAGTCGGAATCTTATAATTCGCTACTAAACTTTTGTTTCACATTTTCTTGATTTGTCTCAGGTGGGACACGGGTGTGAACGACGCGTGAAATGACTTTACATTCCCTTCGCTGTTTTCTATGCCAAAAGTTCTTTGATACAGCGTCTGTTTATGCGAGCTTCTATACCCTGCTAAGTCCTGACACACACACACACACACACACACACACACACACACACACACACACACACACACACGTCTTAACTTTCGTACACTCATAGAAATCGAAGGTTTTCAGTTAGCATCACTTGTAGCAATTTTCTAAGATGATCTCAGGAGAAAAGAAGCATCTTTAATGAGTTCACAGAATTACGTGCCTATTAAGGTGTTGTGAATTTGCGTGCAACTGTGTGTGTGAATCAACGTGGGCTTATGTGGAAGTGTTGATGTATTTGTAAGTTACCTTGAGTTAGTGTGCCCAAAAAAAAATTATGTGGGTTTATGTTTGATTCAGTGTTAGTATGTCTGCAGTATCATAGGTTTGTGTTGGAAATATTGTGTTCTGTTAGAAATGTTGCTGTTTTGTGTCTCGCTTGTGCCTAATAGTTAGCAGCTGTGTAAAAGGAGCGTAGTTTTGTAAACAATACTACGAGATACGAGACGTAGTATCATAGGGTAAGATGACAGGAAATAAAAACACAAGCTGGGGTTTATGACATGAGGATGAGGGTCCTGTCTACGCGAATAGTGTGGGTGATATTTGTGGTTTATGGGAAGATTATGTTACACTCATGTTACCCCAGTCTTTTACCCTTGTGTATATGTACCAAATATACACTTCTGTATGTACACACACACACACACACACACACACACACACACACGCACACACACACACATCAACCTGAGCCATATAAATTGACCAGCCACGAGAGGGTGTGGATTGTGTCTAGGCCGACTGCCGCGCCTAGGATTCGAACCCATGCGGTCCCGACCTATGGCGGGCCCTAACTGGCCCATAAGAAACGCTAACCACTACATCATGTTTGTGTGTGTGTGTGTGTGTGTGTGTGTGGGGGAGGTGGGTGTCGAAGAGATTCGTGATATAAACAAGTACTCATAAGTGAACCCTTGCCAGAATGGGAGGTGCGTGTGAATGTACATTTCCGTGAACGCCTAAAGTGTACTGGACACGGAGAGTGGACACGGAATAGGTAAAGGGGATAGGTTCGCGTGTCCAAGGGTCGAGGATATAACAAGGTTACACCAGTAGTAGTGCCTAGCAAGCGTCGGGGTCTGTCGTGCAAATGGTTCACATGTCTTGTTGTCAATTTTCGTAATGGTCTTCATGGGCAAAAATAAGAGGGTGTGAGACAGGGTCTCTACACCTTCTTATGTCCATGATATCACTCGTCAGTGAACCTCACCGTCATGAAGTCTCTCCTAAACTACTGCCAAATTACTTCGTTCCCACGTTTTGGATGAAGGACTGGAGCGAAGGTAGACCTTAGTTTCTTATGAAGATGAATTATCATCGTCACGGACAGTTATGTAAAACAGAAGCATGACGAAGAGAGACATATATATTCTCGGGGGATATTTTTCTTTCATCTTTTTTTTTTTTTTTTCATTATAGGTGTAACTCAAGTGACCACATCCTCTTGCTAAGGATGTGTTCCATAACCCAGAACAGACACCTCCAAGATAAGACAACTCCCAGTACCTTTACAAGGGTCTAGTTACTGAAGCCCTCATAGGTTTCCAGAGGCTGACGACCTCACAAGGTTCCAGCTACTGACGACCTCACAAGGTTCCAGCTACTGACGACCTCACACGGTTCCAGCAACTGACGACCTCACATGGTTCCAGCTACTGACGACCTCACTTGGTTCCATCAACTGACGACCTCACACGGTTCCAGCTACTGACGACCTCACATGGTTCCAGCTACTGACGACCTCACATGGTTCCAGCTACTGACGACCTCACTTGGTTCCAGCAACTGACGACCTCACACGGTTCCAGCTACTGACGACCTCACATGGTTCCAGCTACTGACGACCTCACATGGTTCCAGCTACTGACGACCTCACACGGTTCCAGCTACTGACGACCTCACTTGGTTCCAGCAACTGACGACCTCACACGGTTCCAGCTACTGACGACCTCACACGGTTCCAGCTACTGACGACCTCACACGGTTCCAGCTACTGACGACCTCACACGGTTCCAGCTATTGACGACCTCACAAGGTTCCAGCAACTGACGACCTCACAAGGTTCCAGCTACTGACGACCTCACATGGTTCCAGCAACTGACGACCTCACATGGTTCCAGCAACTGACGACCTCACATGGTTCCAGCTACTGACGACCTCACATGGTTCCAGCAACTGACGACCTCACATGGTTCCATCAACTGACGACCTCACATGGTTCCAGCAACTGACGACCTCACATGGTTCCAGCTACTGACGACCTCACACTGTTCCAGCTACTGATGACCTCACACGGTTCCATCTACTGACGACCTCACATGGTTCCAGCTACTGACGACCTCACAAGGTTCCAGCTACTGACTACCTCACATGGTTCCAGCAACTGACGACCTCACATGGTTCCAGCAACTGACGACCTCACAAGGTTCCAGCTACTGACGACCTCACAAGGTTCCAGCTCCTGACGACCTCACATGGCTCCAGCAACTGACGACCTCACAAGGTTCCAGCAACTGACGACCTCACAAGGTTCCAGCTACTGACGACCTCACATGGTTCCAGCAACTGACGACCTCACATGGTTCCAGCAACTGACGACCTCACATGGTTCCAGCAACTGACGACCTCACATGGTTCCAGCAACTGACGACCTCACATGGTTCCAGCAACTGACGACCTCACAAGGTTCCAGCAACTGACGACCTCACAAGGTTCCAGCTACTGACGACCTCACAAGGTTCCAGCTCCTGACGACCTCACAAGGTTCCAGCAACTGACGACCTCACAAGGTTCCAGCTACTGACGACCTCACATGGTTCCAGCTACTGACGACCTCACATGGTTCCAGCCACTGACGACCTCACAAGGTTCCAGCTCCTGACGACCTCACACGGTTCCAGCTACTGACGACCTCACACGGTTCCAGCTACTGACGACCTCACAAGGTTCCAGCTACTGAGGCCCTTGCAAGTTTACAACTACTGACTCTCTCACTGTTCCAGGGAATAACGCTCTCGCAAGCTTCCAGCTACTGAAGCCTTCGCGAGACACCAGCTACGAACGCCCTCGCAAGATTCCAGTTACTGATGCTCTTGAAAGTGTTTCGTAGTGTAATAACTTTGAAAGGTTCGAGTTACTAAAGCGTTCACAAGTTTCTAGAGACTTACACTCTCACAAGGTTCCAGCTACTGACGCCCTCGCAGGAGTTCAGCTTCTTGTAAGATTCTAATTACTGACGCCTTCTTCGCAAGGTTCCAGCTGCTGACACCATCGTAAGACTCCAGTCAGCGACGACACCTTCCCTCGCCCCGCAAGGCTCCAGCCACCAGCGCCCGCGCGAGAACCCACGTACTTCCTTTGTTATTCTTTGCAATTTTCCCCGACTCTGACTTCACAATAATGCATTATGAGGACCGGGATGAATTCTTACTATTATTCTCGCATTTTAATTTCCAGTGTGGCTCTGTGATGAAATGCTTCCATGGGTACAATGGCGTCAGATTTCTTAATTTACATATTTGGTTGTGTATCTTTTTTCTTTTCTCTCTTTCTTGTAAAACAAACAAAAAAAAGAAGATAGAGATGGGTGAATGGGTAAACGTATAAGAGGAATGAAGAGAGAGAAAACGTTGATCACATAAATCTGGTGAGAAGGTGTGTTAGATGCTGTGATCACAGCCCTGATAACCTTTATTGATGAAATAACTTTAATCGTTTTCTAAGTTATCGTCGCCGCGAAAGACTAAGTAATACAGGCTTGAGCAATAGGGTCAGAGCCTGATCACTTTAGTACGGCAGTATTACTCCTGACTTACATTGTCACATAAGATCTTCGTGTGACGTCATTGTCGCTGAAGCTCCTAACGCACTATGTAGTCAAGCATGTCTATCCCTATGTAGCTTGTTAGATCGAGATTATCGAAGTCTTTGATAATTTTGAATCTCTGTATTAGATCACCCCTTAACCTTCTCTCTTCTAGATTAAATAGATTTAATTCGTTTGTTTCTCAGTCCGAGAATCATCTTAGCAGCTCGACCCTGTCTGTACTCCCTCCATTCTATCTGTATCTTTCCTCAAGTAGGTCGACCAAAACTGAACAAAGTAGTCAAGATGGGGATGCACTAGTGACTCGTAAAGAGCAAGGATAATTTTCCTGGACTTAGATTTTATAGTCTTACTTATAAGTTTTGTTCGCTTTTTTAACTACTTCTGTGAACTATCTTCTTGGCTTTAGATCACCAGAAATTACTACGATACCCAAGTCTTTTTCCTCATTTGCCTACTTGCATTTCACGAGAATCTATGCTGTAGTTTGCCTTTCCAGTTTTACTGCCCAGATAAAAAAAAAATTTACACTCATCGATATTAAGATTCATTTGCCAACTACGAGTCCAGTCCATCAGTTTACCTACGCCCGTTTGAAGATGCAAAGGTTCAATTCTTGTCGTAGTTATATTTCTCCAACTTACTATCGTCTGCGAATTTCGACACTGTCCAACGCAGCCCATTATCTACCTTCATTGACATACATGACGGAGATCCTGTCCTGTGACTGGTCCTTGTGGCACTCCACTTCTTACGTCTAACCATGTCGAAGTTGGACCATTATTCACAACTCTTTGTTTTAAGGTTATTTAGCCAGTTTATTATTTTCGAAGTACAACCCCCATCTATACCATGTGACTTAATTTTAGTTAATAACCTTTGACGTGGAACTTGTGTGATGTGGAACTTTATCGCATGTATTTTGATAATTGGACGAATAATACCACCTGCTTCACTGTCATCGTAAATGTTGCTTATGTCATCAATGAAATCAAGGAGATTTGTCTGCTATGAACGATTTCGTCGAGAATCATGCTAAGAGTCATTTAGTTAGTGGTCTTCTAAATAGTTTACAATGATTACCATGTTTCCGACACTGCCAGTAATGTTAGGTTTCTCCGTGTGGGAGAACATAATATCAGCTTGTTCCGTTTTGAAATGATGTTCCGAGCATTTGTGTTAATTGATTATGCTTTGCGGTTGATGAGGTTCTTGGAAATTGGTTGCAATCTAATCATTACTGGCATGTTTGAGTATTTGCTACTATGTATGTGTTTGTGTGTGTGTGTGTGTGTGTGTGTGTGTGCGTGTGTGTATGTGTGTGTATGTAACAGCGGGAATAAGAAGCCTGTATACCTGCACTTGGCTCGTGAATCGATTTGTTTACCACACTTCTCCACATGGTTCGTTGCCTGCTTCTGTTTGGGAAGTGCATAACCCCAAGCTGGGTTTTTTTTCTGTCTACTTTGATCTAACTTGTGCTAGCTGACCTGCCGTGTCATGTTCCTGCGCTGTCTTATTTCCCCGCCGGACAGAGAAAGAGAGGGGGAGGAAGGGAGTGAGGGAGAGAACGAGCTAGAGAGAGAGAGAGAGCAAGGATAAAGTCCAGCATAAGTGACCCCTCATCAAATAGAGTACCTCCCCCATCCCCCACCCCCTCACTTAAATCTAGCAACTTTCCTCCCTCAGGCAGAGGAGCTCGCCTGGCTAAAGTTCAGCCATAAAGACATAAAAAGAGCATTGACTCCATCACCTTCAACAAAGTTCCTCCCCGGGATTCGACACCAACGTACTAGGCAGGCAGCCTAAGTACATTAAATATCAAATGGCAAGACGCCATTGAAAGGGGCTACACCATAAAAGGATGAATCTGGATTTATTGACCAGAAGTCTCACGTTTGACTTGTTCCTACGTAATTTCCACAGGAAGATCAGTCGCTTTATAGAAGTGGATACTAGAAAAAAAAAAAAAGATATTCCATGTACTGTGGAAGATCAGTTGCTTTATAGAAGTGGATACTAGAAAAAAAAAAGATATTCTATGTACTGTGGAAGATCAGTTGCTTTATAGAAGTGGATACTAGAAAAAAAAAAAGATATTCTATGTACTGTGGAAGATCAGTTGCTTTATAGAAGTGGATACTAGAAAAAAAAAGATATTCTATGTATTATGGTGATAATGGACATCAGATTAGATTGACCCAGTCCCCTTCTGGGATTTGGATTAGACGTGACTGACCCGATCGATGATCGTGAAGGATTTAAGTTTGGAATATACTCTCAGGCTAAGTGGCTACAATCCAGCTCTCAACATTCCACACCACATTTTGACCAAATCACTTTTCTCGACCCCATTTACTGTATATCCTCATGTCTTTATTTTTTCTGACTCTGCTCCTCTTCTAAACCATTTCCCTTTCTTATTTCCTTTCTCCCATTGTATTCTTCTCTCCTTCCCTTTTCCACAATATTCTCACTTGTCTCCTTTGCATATTCATCTTTTCCAACTCTCTCTCTCTGTCTCTCTGAACTAGGACGTAATACCCTATAGAAACACGAGCACCACTTATCCCGTGTTGTGAAAACCACTGGATCCCAAGAATGAACACTTTATGTCAGCGAGTAAAAGATTACATTTCAAGCGTTATTAATCCAGTGAGAAAGTCATAAAGAAATCCATAGAGTTAGTAAGAAAATCTAGCCAATGTCAGAATTATTGATCTCCCTTCGTATCAGAAAATCCAAGATGGCGCTCAGGAGAAAAAAACCGCCATCGGAGGGACTCAGCTGTTCATAAGTAAACAAACATGGCGCCCAGGTGGTTAGCTGCTGATAAGCGGAAAAACAGGGAAGCCTCAAGGTAAACAACTGATTAAAGTGAGTCCATTACATTATCAAAGTGGTTAATTATACTCTATAAAACTGGAGGAAACAAGAAAAATTCGCTATGAGAAGGGAGAGCTTAAGACTGGATTAATGAGGGTAAGGAAGGAAAAAAATTAAAAAAAAACTTGAGGAGAAGTGACAGTCGGTAATCCTCATATCTTAGATTTATACAAATGAATACAGTAGATGGTTTTAAAGACACGAGACGGCAACACCAGCTCAAGGACTTTACGAAAGACCAAAAGAAATAGATGATGGTTTGTTGCTAGTCAGAAAAAATGAAATTATGGAATAAGAGTTATCAAAAGGTATATATATATATACATATATATATATATATATATATATATATATATATATATATATATATATATATACAGATATATGTATGTATTAGCCATTTCCCTCGTTAGCGGGGTAGTGTTAAGAACAGAGGACTGAGCCTTAGAGGAAATATCCTCACTTGGCCCCCTTCTCTCTTCCTTTGGATATCAAAAACGGGAGGGGAGGATTTCCAGCCCCCGCTTCCTTCCCCTTTTAGTCACCTTCTACGACAGTCAGGGTATACGTGGGAAGTATTCTTTCTCCCCTATCCCCAGGGATAGATTGTCAAATGAACAATGGCCAGCGTGAATCTGTATCACTTGCAGGTACACAAACTCCAGTTATCAAGGGTATAGCTGATCCATCAACAACCACGGAGCTGGATCAGCCAGAGAGGAAGGTAGATACGAGGGAGCAAAGCTATCAGTTCACTACAATAACATATCCGAGTGAAACATGGTGCCGTTTTACTCTTCCTCACTAAGGAATGTGATGAAAGTAAGTTTGGTGATTAAATA
>NC_092237.1:13127300-13137300 GCF_036320965.1 Panulirus ornatus
AATTTCTCTCTCCATCCTTCTGTTGTCACCAGCTTGTCTTAATATCCTAGGAAGGAGCATCTTATGTTTCGAAGGCTTCCCCAATGATGGTCTCTCCATCCTTCTGTTGTCACCAGCTTGTCTTAATATCCTAGGAAGGAGCATCTTATGTTTCGAAAGCTTCCCCAATGATGGGTTTTGACTTTCATCATTATGACTGTCGTCTAAGGCCCCTTCCTAATGGATCTAGACAACAGTGGAATACCTTGAACCTCTTCTACAGTGCTGTTCTTCATTATTTGATGATGAAAGTCTTCAAGATTTTATCTCTCTATTCATGCATTCCAGAACGCCCGACGGTGGAGAGAGAGAGAGAGAGAGAGAGAGAGAGAGAGAGAGAGAGAGAGAGAGAGAGAGAGAGAGAGAACGTGGGAAAGCTACGGTACGAACAGGAGCAATGCAGTGGAAGTGAAGTACTTAAAACAGATAGTGTTGGTAAGGAATAGCGTGGGACCCAGGCATTCGTAGCGGCCCTTAGGCACTCCGCCACCGAAGCACTCTCCTCACGCTTGCTAAGTCATGCCCCGAGCTGAGAAAGAGAGATAGACAGAGATACATAAACAGATAGATAGATAGATAGATAGATAGATAGAGATAGAGAGAGAGAGAGAGAGAGAGAGAGAGAGGAGAGTGACGCAAATTTAGACGACAGACACAAACACAGACATACTACCGGCCAATGGGTGACCCATGCGGCAGAATATTCCCATCATATTAACCTCCTGTGTCCCCAGCTCGGACCTGCTGATGACGCGAATTACTAATTGCTCTATAATTCATAGCCTCGCTATTGGATCATTCCCGGGCTATTTGTCATAACTGCTGTTTTCCAATTAGGCATGAAAATTATCGAGAGAATCTCATTTAATCAGCATATCGTATAATAACCAGAGCCTGGTTGGCCTCGTCCTGGGGGGGAAAAAATAATATATCAAAGAGCAAAGATTTATATATGCATTGGAAATGTCGCCATTTATGCTTACTGCTTAAAAAAGAGAGAGAGAAAGAAAATTGCATTAAGATTACTGGCCGAGTTAAATTATAAAGAAAAGATGAATCAGAGGAGGGGCTTATTATCGTAGAAGAAACTCCCCTCTGGGGTGATCTATAGAGACATTCGTCTCCCAGACATAGTGAGGAGTTCCGGCAGATCGACTCTTAGGCACAACTGGGAGAGTTCGAGCGAGTCTTGTGGTTTTCTCATAGGCACAACTTGGAGCGTTCGAGCGAGTCTTGTGGCCTTCTTTAAGGTGTTGGAAATCGTCTAATCTCTCGTTTGTTATTGTTTGTGTGTGACTCAGTAATACAACACATCATTGTCATAATTTTGATGATTTTTTTTCCCTTTTCGTATCCTGTTCTTCCTATTTTTACCTTTATCATATATTTTTTAGATAGAATCCCGTAGCTTTCAAATAGAATCCCGTAGCTTAGTCTCATATCTCTTTTTCTCGGCCATTTTTCTTTCAGCTAGCCTTTGCATCGTGTCAGAATCCTTTATCCATGGCGGCAAGTGGGTAATAATAAAGTATCAACGAAAGCTGAAAGCAAGGGCCAGGTATATATTCTTCTCAGCCATTATCGACAACGACTTCTTCAGGAGAATAATCACTCTCCTGAAGAAGGCGTCGTCGAAACTAGTTGAGAAGAACGTCCTGATGGGGTGCAATAGAGAGTACCTTCTTGGTTGCCTTCTATATCTTTGTCGTTTGATCACCTCCTCCTTCTCTTCCTCCTCCTCTTCTTCCTCCGTCGTTTGATCACCTCCTCCTTCTCCTCCTCCTCTTCTTCCTCCGTCGTTTGATCACCTCCTCCTTCTCCTCTACCTCCTCTTCTTCCTCCGTCGTTTGATCACCTCCTCCTTCTCCTCCTCCTCCTCTTCTTCCTCCGTCGTTTGATCACCTCCTCCTTCTCCTCCTCCTCCTCTTCTTCCTCCTCCTCTTGCTCCCTCCACATGACTATGTCTGCCTTGGTGGTACATCACTGACATTTGTTTTGGCATCTAGTTTCCGTCGTGACCACCAGAGGTACTTACATTTTCTTCGCACCCAGGAACTTCCATAGTCAGAGAGAGAGAGACGACCTAATCTTTAAACTCCCCCCCCAGAAATGCTCCAGTTCAGAATTATATCTGTCATCATCACTGATACAATTATCATTATAATCTGCCTTCAGGATCATTAGGAGATTCAAGATTGTCTTTGTAGTAATGTATAGTCACTGCCTTTTTACACCATCATCGTCATACTGTTATTCTCAGCCTTATCAAAACTATACTTTAATTATCTATACTAACGTTCCTTATTAGGTGATCCGTTACTGTAACGCTCGTTTCAACTGTTACTATAATAACGCTCGTTTCATCCGTTACTGTAACGCTCGTTTCAATCGTTACTATAATAACGCTCGTTTCATCCGTTACTGTAACGCTCGTTTCAACCGTTACTATAATAACGCTCGTTTCATCTGTTAGTGTAACGTTCGTTTCAACCGTTACTATAACGGTCGTTTCAACCGTTACTGTAACACTCGTTTCAACCGTTACTGTAACGCTCGTTTCAACCGTTACTATAATAACGCTCGTTTCAACCGTTACTATAATAACGCTCGTTTCAACCGTTGCTATAATAACGTTCGCTTCAAGTAACAAACCTCCACCTACCATGCCCGCCCCCCTCTCACCCCATCCGCCTCCCCAGACCCAAGAGAGGGGGCCGCAGACCCAAGGGAGGGTGGCGCAGACCCAAGAGAGGGTGGCGCAGACCCAAGGGAGGGTGGCGCAGACCCAAGGGAGGGTGGCGCAGACCCAAGAGAGGGTGGCGCAGACCCAAGAGAGGGTGGCGCAGACCCAAGGGAGGGTGGCGCAGACCCAAGAGAGGGTGGCGCAGACCCAAGGGAGGGTGGCGCAGACCCAAGGGAGGGTGGCGCAGACCCAAGAGAGGGTGGCGCAGACCCAAGGGAGGGTGGCGCAGACCCAAGGGAGGGTGGCGCAGACCCAAGAGAGGGTGGCGCAGACCCAAGAGAGGGTGGCGCAGACCCAAGGGAGGGTGGCGCAGACCCAAGGGAGGGTGGCGCAGACCCTAGGGAGGGTGGCGCAGACCCAAGGGAGGGTGGCGCAGACCCAAGAGAGGGGGGCGCAGACCCAAGAGAGGGTGGCGCAGGGCCCTCTTAAGCAGGTGATACTTAACGCCATGACAGCCTATGCTAATTTTGTAATATGGTACCTTGCCGGGGGAAAACTCTCCCTCCTTCCACGGCTGCTTTCACACTTCCTGCACAGCATTGCCTTGTCAAGCACGAAATGTTGGAAGAAGACTGGACGAGGATAGTGTTTTTTCATATTTTCAAGGGAGGAAGGCATGATTTTTTATTTTTTTTCTCTTCAAAAGATTTTTATGCAAACCCTGTGCCTTATTATAGTCTTCGTGAATTTTTAAAAAGGCATCTTCTCCTTCTCCAAGTTTTCCAGATATTATGATTACAGTGTAAGGAGCGCATTTCCTATCATTGTTCACGTCAGAATAAATTAGTTACACAAGTCAGATAAATAAAGTAGAACTCAAAATGAAGTAATTCTTACTCATGTTCGAATATGCATATCTAGAACACAAATCTGCAGAGATTATTTCTTTCTTTTTTAAATGAAATGAAAAAAAATGCGTCATATGATTTTTATTCTGCTTAGAGTACATTTAAATAACACACACTGACGAACTCGTAGGCAATTTCAGATTAATCCTATAAAGAAAAAAAAGATGTGGGATTCGAACTCACAAAAGGTAATCGAAATTCATGAGCTGCATTTTTTCCCTCCCAGTCGTATATAAAACGCTTCCGCCTACTGGAACATGATGATGACTCCCGTATTGAAGTCTTATATCAAAAAGGATTACGAAGGCATTCATATAGCAACATACCACCAGGGTTCTTTCCGGGCTTCGTTGTGATGCAGGAAGAGAACAGAAAACTCAAGAGATCAGTGTGGTAGGAGGAGAAGAGATCAGTGTGGTAGGAGGAGGAGAGATCAGTGTGGTAGGAGGAGAAGAGATCAGTGTGGTAGGAGGAGGAGAGATCAGTGTGGTAGGAGGAGAAGAGATCAGTGTGGTAGGAAGAGATCAGTGTCGCAGGAAGAGAAGAGATCGGGGTGGTAGGGGAGAAGAGACCAGTGTGGTAGGAGGAGAAGAGAACAGTGTGGTAGGAAGAGAAGAGATCGGGGTGGTAGGGGAGAAGAGACCAGTGTGGTAGGAGGAGAAGAGATCAGTGTGGTAGGAGGAGAAGAGACCAGTGTGGTAGGAGGAGAAGAGACCAGTGTGGTAGGAGGAGAAGAGAACAGTGTGGTAGGAAGAGAAGAGATCGGGGTGGTAGGGGAGAAGAGACCAGTGTGGTAGGAGGAGAAGAGGCTAGTGTGGTAGGAGAAGAGACTAGTGTGGTAGGAGAAGAGATAAGTGTGGTAGGGGAGAAGAGATAAGTGTGGTAGGAGGAGAAGAGATCAGTGTGGTAGGAAGAGATCAGTGTGGCAGGAAGAGGAGAAAAAAAAAAAACATTGAACATGTAAAACTTTTCCATGTAAATTAGAAGGGGGCCGTGGTACTGTTGGGTCTGAAGCAAAGCAACGAGATCTGTTTCCAATAATTGATTCAAAAGTCCGAGGCAGTAATCATATACTTTTCTTCAAATGTTATCGTCTCTAATTCGGATTGGTTTGAAAAAAAAAAGAAAGATTTTCGTTTGTTCTGCCGGCATCAACATAGACTATTATAACGTACGATTGAGGCAGGTTAACGGGAGGATTACTTACGGAGAGAGAGAGAGAGAGAGAGAGAGAGAGAGAGAGAGAGAGAGAGAGAGAGAGAGAGAGAGAGAGCGTTGTATTTCCTCGACCAAAGAAAGATAAAAAGGGTGGGAAGGGCGGCTCTTGTAGACTCGCCCTGTGGAACCTGCCTTGACTGACCGCTCAGCATGTAGTTTGATGATCGTGCTCGCTGCAGAACTGGCCCTCATTATTTTGTTTTTGTCTCTTACATGTTATTAATTAGTCGTAGAATCATCTATATTATCCCCGTGTGTGTGTGTGGGTGTGTGTGTGTGTGTGATGGCCTGGCCACTGACTTGACCTGTCCGTCTTTCGTTGTCAGTACGAGCCACATGATATATCCCCGGCTGGAGCTACGTCCTTCACGGACTTACTGCTCCTCCGAAGGGGTGGGTCTTACCTATCCCTGCTCCTGAGTGGAGCGCAGCTCTCTACTTGTGCCCAGCCGCCGTGCCAGACCTTGGATCACACCCTGAGAGTAAATACACGGATAGATAGACATAGATAGGGAGATAGATTGATAGATAGATAGATGCTGGATTCCACGTGTTACATCGCGAGTGAAGATTCATCTTTGGCGAGGCTGTATATCATCCTCAGTTGACGAAAGAGAATTCAGTCTCATCAGAGAACTTCTCCCTGCAGAGGAGGCCAACATGGCCCAGCTACTGAATGTAGCGCAGTCTTGGTGCTGATGGAGCAAGCCTCTGGTCCCTGTTGTGCGAAGGCCATGACGATTTTGTGAAAGGGTTTCTTATATATATATATATATATATATATATATATATATATATATATATATATATATATATATATATACACAGACACACACACACACACGTTTATTCATTCACTACTAATTTCAGTGCAAATATATATCCATTTCACTATTCATTTACCCATCTGTACCAACGCAGATAAATATTCATATATCTATTAAACTATATAATCCTTTACTTATCTGTTCAAACGCTAGTGGCATGTGAAGCACCCGCAGCATACTACCAACAGCATTAATGATCAGAGTATAAAAGATTGGAGGCTGGGAGAGAGATAAGAGATATTCCCAGTTGAGTGAAGGGAGACGGGTCAAGTTCATATAATGCCCTCGAGAGATATAGTTATTCGAGTCCAAACATATTACTATATGTGGGTATAGTATGTTGCATTAGTGTCCTGACGATATATATATATATATATATATATATATATATATATATATATATATATATATATATATATATATATATATATATTCCTATGAGTCCACGGGGAAAATGAAACACGAAAAGTTCCCAAGTGCACTCTCGTGTAATAATCACATCATCAGGGGAGAAACAAGAGAGAAATATACACGAAAGTGCACTTGGGAACTTTTCGTGTTTCATTTTCCCCGTGGACTCATAGGAATGTCTTGATCACGCGCAAAATTGTGATCCTTTCCAATATATATATATGTATATATATATATATATATATATATATATATATATATATATATATATATATATATATATATGTGTGTGTGTGTATATATATAGATAAAGATTCTTGGACACTATCCTCCAGCAGATAACCTTGTCTTAGACCATTAGGTCTTCTGTCATCTGGTTTTTCTCAACCATACGTCAAACCTCCATCTCGATATTTCTATAGTGTTCTTGGTAGTATGATAGACAGCATCTTTGTGGATTTGATTACTCAGGACTTGTTAAGAGGCTTTTCTGGTTCGGTATAGGCTGTTGCCAAGCTAGGCTAGACTATGGAGTTCCAGTTTTCTCAGGGTTTCTTGGTGGTTCATGTGTTCCATCTCCTCGATTTTGCTCAACATTGTTTATTTTTCCTTCTTTCGATGGTGTCCATATGACACTACAGAGATCAGTTGTGCTTCTGATGTGTGCGTTAGACATTTTTATCAGTAGTTTTCTGTTGTTGATTGTGAAATTTGTTACGAAACTCATTCTTTGGCTTGATAGTGCTGTCTTCCTGATATGTTTTCGGAGCTCTGTTATCTCATTTAGGATGATAACGAAATCTTTTATAACTGCATCAGTTTCGATCGCTTCCTTGTTTTGGTCATGATACAGCCTCAGTGATGCATTCTTACGTCTTCCATTATTTGTTCGTTCAATTTGTCATCGTTTTATCCACTAAGTTCACCTCGGCTTATTAAGCCTTTTCCATCGTTTTCTTCTCCTGGATCATGATTCCGTTTGCCACTGCCTTGAACGATGTTCTTCGCTCTTTGAAAGTCGTACACTTCCTTTGTTGCCCTGTCATATATATATACAATCATTCACTTCCACATAATACGCTGTGGTAACTTCAAATAACCTTATGGTCAGAGACACATGTGGTATTCACCTGCGTATCTGGAAAGAGTGTCATAGCACTCGCAAGATGATGATGTGTCGGTCTGCGGTTTAAACCTGTGCAATGTTGATACACTCCATGGTCGTGTCCTTCCTCCTGCCACTAGATAGAACGGGAGTTCGAGTCATGAGAGAGAGAGAGAGAGAGAGAGAGAGAGAGAGAGAGAGAGAGAGAGAGAGAGAGAGAGGGAAGCAGTTGACAGGCTCCTCCACGACCAAGGCGCTGGTAATTATTCACGAACTTTCCCTGCAGACATTCGCAAACTTTGATACACGCCTGCGAACACGAAACGAACTTCCTCCTCTTCCTCCTCGTCTCTTCACCACCGCCTCCAGACGCCGAGTGACACGAAGCCGCTGTGTAAATTATGTCCCGGGAAAATGTTTTGTTTGCGTTCGTCCAAGCGGATTGTTGCGGATTACCTCGGCTTGTCGGATGGCATGCTAGTCACGAACGGGGCGCTGAGTCCTTAAACTGCATGTTGGTATTCTGTGGATCTGCAGGTCTCTCTCTCTCTCTCTCTCTCTCTCTCTCTCTCTCTCTCTCTCGTGTGTGTGTGTGTGTGTGTGTGTGTGTGTGTGGCTTTGTTTGTATCACAAAAGCCTGAATTTTGAGGCCTATTGACTTACCGCGACATCGAGAACAAACGGCACATATCTGAACACCGCATCTGCGAAGGGAAGACGAAAGCTTACAAAAAGTAGTTTCTCTCTCTCTCTCTCTCTCTCTCTCTCTCTCTCTCTCTCTCTCTCTCTCTCTCTCTCTCTCTCTCTCTCTCTTCGTTCACCTCCTGAGCATCGATGTGTGTGTGTGTGTGTCTCTCTCTCGTTGGAGCAGCAGGAGGAGTATATCACGAACTCGCGTCCCCTTGAGGAGCACCAGACCGATGACGAGTGATAGGAGTGAGTATGGGTTCCTCTCTGTGTCACTCAGCCGAACATGGCCACCAGGGAGAGGGAGGGAGGGAGAGCCATCGGCGTGAGGAGGAGACCTCTCCAATAAATCTATACCTCCGGGGGTCGAACTCCGAAATAAGCCTGACTCCGGGAGGAGGGTGGATGCTACTGCTGCTGTCCAGACTCCGCAAAGATGACGTTTAAATGACACCTCGCTTATTCCCGCCTCCTGCACCGCTCTCCCATTCCACTTTTTTTCTCCTCTTTGTCTTTTTCCTTCCTCCCTGTTCCATCTTCCTGCCTCCTTTCCCCTCCACGATCCGTCCCATCCCTCTGACAAGACGTAGTGGTGGGCCGTAAATGATCCTCTAAAAGTTTAAGACTCCGGGGAGAGAAGGGCCAATTGGCTGATTAATGTGTCGACTGTATGCTTGTGTCAGGCAGGGAGGTTTGGGGAAGGGGTGAAATCACCTCCATTGCCAGACGCAGGAACTATTATTATTGCCAAGTAGATCCACATATGTTGCCAGACTCCAAACCGTCCCCATGAAGGGAACCCAGTTCGGAGAGGTCTGGGAAAGCCCTTACGTTAGGGTGGGTTAACTAAGACTGAGTTAGGTTAGGTTTGGTTAGGTTAGGGTACGTTACGAAGCCTCTGAAGTTGAGTTTTTTTAAAACGAGCCAATTTTTCTCTCTTGAAAGAAATATCTCAATAAAACGCACATTACCGGACTTGGGAAGAGGAATTAGCCCCTTAGAGAGAGAGAGAGAGAGAGAGAGAGAGAGAGAGAGAGAGAGAGAGAGAGAGAGAGAGAGAGAGCACTCACGCGTACTTGGGAGGAAATTTTACCAAGAGGCAGCAGAGAGGAACGAGCTCCTTAGCGCCCTCCACAGGAGAACACACGATCACGCAAGAACGTTGGTCGTGTGAGTTTAGGTGTTGTCAGGCGTTCCTCACCAGACGGAGAAGATCATATCTGTGGGCTGGTAAAAGCCAGCGGCCGACGTGTGAGTGAGGCTGAGAGAAGGGACGCCTAACTGGGCCAAAAGGGAGAGTGAAGGGAGAGGAGACAAACGGCGTTGGAGGGAGGGAATCATTTCAGACTAATTCCAAACATACGCTAACGACTTGTGTTGGGTCTCTCGAGAGTAGAACTTTCAGGTGCCCGCTCGCGTTTTCTTTCAGTATACAGACAAGTGGATGTACATTAGTCTAGAGCGACGGGTCCCATGGTGCTGCTGCAGGAGTAACGACGCAATGGCGAGGGTGGTGGTCCCACGGTACTGGTGTATAATAGGATGGTGTTCCTGTGTAAGGGGTAGCGCGGTGTTGCCCGAAGCGTTGCCGGGGTTTTTCGCTGTACTGCGGCAGGAGTAGCGAGGCGTTGCCGAGGTTCCACGGCACTGCTGTGAGATGAACTCCTGTTGGAAGGAGGTGTCGTCGGAAGGGTCCCGTGGTTCGAATCTCGGGCGCGCAGTAGTAAAATTATATATATATATATATATATATATATATATATATATATATATATATATATATATATATATATATATTCAGGGAGAGAGATTCTTGGGAAAATAGTTCAAACATACTTAAGATACCTAATAATGCTTGGTGTAGTACAAATTACTTTTATACTGAAACATGTTTTCCGAAATATTCCGTAGATTTCAGTCAGTCTCATCCCAAGGATGGTTTCCAAAGTTCGACTCCCGTGCAAATGAATTGTATCTCTGTGTAACGTGTGTGAGACAGCCTTCGCTTGGTAGATACCTGATATGTTCCGGTCACTTGTCTTTGGAAATGATTATTTTGACCTTCAAAATGATTTACGATTGTTGACTATACTTTAAGCAGATGAAACCTCCAGATACTTTA
>NC_092237.1:13144800-13187300 GCF_036320965.1 Panulirus ornatus
GTAGATCGGTTCTACCCCGGCAGAGGCGTTGGTGCTTAAATAAAAAGGAGAGAAAAAGAAAATGGAAAAAAGTTCTTGAGTGTGCATTTAAAGTTGATAATATCGTACTTTGCATATTCTTAAGTGAGCTGTTAAATCTGTATATGTTTATATTACACTGGAAAATGTATATCATATATTTATATACCCTGAATACTTTTCTTTCTTTTTTTCGCTGGCAGTAGATCACTTAACTGATGATGGGGAAGCACTTCTGTATGAAACACCACACTTCACTATGACACCACACTTCTCTGTGACACCACACTTCTCTATGAGACACCACACTTCCTATTGACACCACACTTCTCTGTGACACCACACTTCTCTATGAGACACCACACATCACTATGACACCACACATCACATGACACCACACTCTCTATGAGACTGCCACAACTTCACTATGACACCACACTTCTCTGTGACACCACACTTCTCTATGAGACACCACACTTCACTATGACACCACACTTCTCTGTGACACCACACTTCTCTATGAGACACCACACTTCACTATGACACCACACTTCACTATGACACCACACTTCTCTATGAGACACCACACTTCACTATGACACCACACTTCACTGTGATACCACACTTCTCTATGAGACACCACACTTCACTATGACACCACACTTCTCTGTGACACCACACTTCTCTATGAGACACCACACTTCACTGTGATACCACACTTCTCTGTGAGACACCACACTTCACTATGACACCACACTTCTCTATGAGTCACTACACTTGACTATGACACTACACTTCTCTGTGAGACACCACACTCCACTGTGACACCACACAACTCTGTGCGTCACCGCACTTCACTGTGACACCACACTTCTCTGTGAGTCACCACACTTCACTATGACACCACACTTCTCTGTGAGACATCACACTTCACTGTGACACCACACTTCTCTGTGAGTCACCACACTTCACTATGACACCACACTTCTCTGTGAGACACCACACTTCACTATGAAACCACACTTCTCTGTGAGACACCACACTTTACTATGACCACACTTCTCTGTGAGACACCACACTTTACTATGACCACACTTCTCTGTGAGACACCACTCTTTACTATGACACCACACTTCTCTGTGAGACAGAACACACTTCACTATGACACCACACTTCCCTGTGAATCACCACACTTCACTATGACACCACACTTCCCTGTGAATCACCACACTTCACTATGACACCACACTTCTCTGTGAGACACCACACTTCTCTGTGAATCACCACACTTCACTATCACACCACACTTCCCCGTGAATCACCACACAGCTCTACAACATCTGATGTTCCTCTAGGACACACACATCACACTTCTGAAAGAGAAGAATATATATATATATACATCTATTCAAAATCAACAAACATATCAGTCCATCCCTCGCTTCTCACCCTCTTTCGAGAAGTACTGTTTCCTCCTCCTGCTGCCTCACACACGGCCTTGTGTATTCTGTGATATTTCCCAAGATTTACCAAAAATGCTGAGGGTATGTGCCATTCAGCAGGCCACCCGGCGTGAGACAGATATCCACAATAAGGTCCCACAAGTCCGGGGTCTCGGACATCGTTCGTGACTGACGTGCGCAACAAGGCGAGGTAATCCGTGAGAATCCGCTTGGACGAACGTAAACAACAGCGTTCCTAGGCGAAAATGTATACACACCCACACACCCACACACACACACACACAGCTCTCTGCGTTCGTCTCATTTCTTGTCTTATAATCTTGTCATTAAGGGAATCTTTTTTTTTCTTTTAAAGAAACTGCAGTACACTGATTGTAATCATAATACCTCGATGAATAAACTACAGGACACTGTGAATTAATCATGTTTACTCCGATGAATAAATCATGATCCGTTGATCGGTCACATTCTGTCGACTTGTGGAAGCCGTGTTCGTAGCTATTATCCGGAGAGAGAGAGAGAGAGAGAGAGAGAGAGAGAGAGAGAGAGAGAGAGAGAAGGGTTTTAACATAATGAGCTGAGCTGAGAGAGAGAGAGAGAGAGAGAGAGAGAGAGAGAGAGAGAGAGAGAGAGAGAGAGAGAGAGAAGAGAGAGAGAGTACATTGAGTACATGGGAAACACAGAAGGCCCGTTGGCGAAGACATTGCTAGTGAACATAACACTAGCACTAGCGATCACAACGCTAAACGAACACATTGCCAGCGAACATGATATGAGCGTACACAATACCAGCGAATGTGATATGAGCGGACATATGAACAGCGGTGTATGTAATAAGCCTCTGCTCCCGCTGGACTCCCACACACACAATGCTCCATTTCAACTTGGGTAGAAGTTTCGGTCTCTCTCGTGTCCTGTTCCTCCTGCTGGCTGAATGTTTGCCGCGGAGGGAGGAAATGGCCTAAGTGGATGTCTCGACACAATGACCAAATTAGTGTCATTTACGAATGGAGGTCATTTCACCTTAAAACTAAATTCATTTTCCTTTTTTTTTTTTTTGCTTTATAATGTGAGCTGAGACGGCACGTGTAACTGGATGCTCTGAGCAAGGCTAGCTCATTGACGCTATGTGTATATATAGACACTACCCTAAGCCAGGCACCCATTTTATCGACCAAACCTTGGGGGAGGATGAACAGCTGGGTTGACTGTGTATCAACCGCCGCATCCAGGATTCGAACATATGCCCTACACCCTGGTCCTTAGTGAGTGGGTTTTAGGGGAACAAGAGTTCGAAGGTGACACAAAAAGGGTTATTGAAGGTCAATTAATAGGTCAACGGAGGTCAGATTTCATATCATTAACCTAGTTAATTTTTTTCAGTGTGAGAATGCAAGCACATTAGTCGCACTTCTGACAAGTGTTAGCTCTAATTCTGTCCTAATTTTAGGGTCCGAAGAGGGATAATTCTACCCTAATTTTAGGGTCCGAAAAGGGGGTAATCATGTCCTGATTTCAGGGTCCGAAATGGGGGTAATTCAGTCCTAATCTTAGAGTCTGAAAAGGAGTAATTCTATCCTAATTTTAGGGTTCAAAAAGGGGCAGTTCTGTCCTAATTTAAGGATCCGAAAAGGGGTAATTATGGCCTGACCTTAGGGTCCGAAGAGAGGTAACTCTGTCCTAATTTTAGGGTCCGAAAAGGGGTAATCATACCCGTTAATCACCACTAAGAGCTCTGAATATGCTGGGTTATGGCAGCGAACGCCTTGATAAGCTAAACTATTCGTACCTGCAACGAGAATTCAAGACGCCAACATAGGCCATATCAACGATATAGACGCTATGGTCATGAAGAACACTTTATAACGGTATAAAGACGCCCTCTACATAGCGGCAAACCAAAGGTTATATAACGAATAGAACGTACGTCAAGGGTAGTGCGGGAGCGACGTGTTCCAAATGTGTACTTCTGAGGTGGGCGCGACACATGACACTGATGACGGTGTCATATGGCTTTGTTCAGTGTTGGATGTGTCAGTCTTGGTATGACGTGGTGACTGTGTCATTTGACGTTACGTGACACTCGTAAATGTAAGCAGAACGGAATAGAAAAGTTCAGTGACGCAGCAGAGATCATACGACAGCCCAGTGACGTAAGTAGAGAATGTTCGATAGTCCAGTGACGTAGGCTGAGAACGTACGATAGTCCAATGACGTAATCAGAGGACATGCGATAGCCCAGTGACGTAATCAGAGAACATACAACAGCCCAGTGACGTAAGCAGAGAACGTGCGATAGTCCAGTGACGTAGTTGAGAACATACGATAGTCCAGTGACGTAGCAGAGAACATACAATAGCCCAGTGACGTAAGCAGAGAACGTACGATAGTCCAGCGACGTAGAGGACATAGAAAATCCAGTGACGTAAGCAGAGAACATACAACAGTCCAGTGACGTAAGCTGAGAACGTACGATATAGTCCAGTGACGTAGGCACACAGGACACACAAAAGACCAGTGACGTCAACAGACGACACGGGAGGGAAAAGCATTCTCACGATGCAAAATTCCTAATGAAATCTAACATCGCCAGAATGTGTTTGATGGCAGACAATTAACTCGTTACCAGAGGTGTGTGTAGCACAGACGCTGTACAACACCGCAAACAAAGGGACTTATTACCATCGCTTATATATCGACTGTCGCTGAGTAAATTGGAAATATGTTTACAGTTTACGAGGATTTTGTTCTAATTCGGCCATGGTGGTCATCCAATACATTTGCCAATCCCAAATCACGTATTATGGATGATAATCGTTGCCCCGCATCACTGTACGCTCCCTAAACCTTGCCATGCATCGCCGCTTGCTCCCTAAACCTTACTCTCCCTCAACCCACGCTCCCTAAACTTTAACTCTCCCTTTACGCTCCCTAAACCTTGTCCCGCATCACTGTACGCTCCCTAAACCTTACTCTCCCTCACCTCACACTCCCTAGACTTGGTCCTGCCTCACTGTACGCTCCCTAAACCTTGTCCCGCATCGCTGTACGCTCCCTAAACCTTATTCTCCCTCACCCCACGCTCCCTAAACCTTTCTCGCCCTCACTCCACTCTCCTTAAACCTTGTCCTCCCTCACTGTACGTTACCAAAACCTTCCAAGCCCTGCAACGCCCCACGCTCCCTAAATGCCTCTCCCAACCAACCTATCTCCCCCACCCTCTACCCACAACCCTTGCTCCACGTCACCCCACGCTGCACACAAATGCCTGCCTCTCCCAAACGTCCCATCTCTTAAGAGACTTCCGGAGACTCTCCACCTCCAGGGGCGCCCCCCCAAAACCCATTAATTACTTCCTCTCTTAACAACCCTTACCTTAGGAGCCCTGGGCGGTGACTCCCCCCCCCCCCACCCTCCCTTTCCCCATATTCAAAGCTCCCTCAAAACTTCTGTGAAGGTAAGGAAAGCTTCGACACTTCTCGTTCGAGACGAAAGCTTTGAGCAGCACCTGTTACAGACGGAGAGTTTGAAGCAATGCCTGTTACATTCAAGCACTTTGAAGAAGCTCGTGTTACAGGCGATAGCTTTTAAGAAGTTGTTGTTACAGACGATCGCTTTAAGTAGCTTCTGTCACTCCTGTTACAGACGATCGCTTTCAGTAGCTTCTGTCACTCCTGTTACAGACGATCGCTTTAAGTAGCTTCTGTCACTCCTGTTACAGACGATCGCTTTAAGTAGCTTCTGTCACTCCTGTTACAGACGATCGCTTTCAGTAGCTTCTGTCACTCCTGTTACAGACGATCGCTTTAAGTAGCTTCTGTCCCTCCTGTTACAGACGATCGCTTTAAGTAGCTTCTGTCACTCCTGTTACAGACAATCGCTTTAAGTAGCTTCTGTCACTCCTGTTACAGACGATCGCTTTAAGTAGCTTCTGTCACTCCTATTACAGACGATCGCTTTAAGTAGCTTCTGTCCCTCCTGTTACAGACGATCTCTTTAAGTAGCTTCTGTCACTCCTGTTACAGACGATCGCTTTAAGTAGCTTCTGTCACTCCTGTTACAGACGATCGCTTTAAGTAGCTTCTGTCACTCCTGTTACAGACGATCGCTTTAAGTAGCTTCTGTCACTCCTGTTACAGACGATCGCTTTAAGTAGCTTCTGTCACTCCTGTTACAGACGAAAGCCTTAAGCAGCGCTTCCTGTCACAGACTAATGCTTTAAGCGTGCATACGAAAGACTCAAGCAGCTCCTACCACAGACGAATGCTGAAAGAGTACAGACGAAATCTTTAAGATCCTATAACAGAAGAGAACTTTTAAGAAGCTCCTGTTATAGACGATAGGTTTCAGAAGCCCTTAAAACACACTGGAGTTTTTGAATTAGCTGATGTAGATGAAGCTATCATTTCCATCAACTTTATATTTTTGTGTCTATGATTTTGAATGAAATCACTGGTGTTACCGGACTCATGCATGAAGCTGCACCGCGAGTGAGACAGCCAGTCAGTCACCCGCCTTTGGCTCGGTTGCATCACTGGGAGTTCAGAGGGAGGTGTGGCTCAATGGGAATCATACAAGGTAATGAAAGAGCTTAGCTACGTGGTATGGGAGAAGACACACAGGATGCAGGAAAGCCAAGACGGCATTCGTAAGGCGTTAGACAGCGTGGGTCGAGTGTAGCAGGATGAGAGGAGGGCAATGGAAACTTTGAGAGAGAATATAGTGGTCAGAGGATGAGGAAAAAAAAAAAAGAAGTTTCAGTTAATCATTAGGAGTAAATTGTCTTTTAAAAAGCATTTGATCTCAGAGGTTTAGAGAGGAGTGTCGTATAGAATGAAGTACAATTATGCCATAAACTCAGTGAGGAACTCACGAGTGTTTTCACAGTGGATGAACTGAATGAGGAACTCACGAGTGTCTTCACAGTGGATGAACTGAATGGGGAGTTCACGAGTGTCTTCACAGTGGATGAACTGAATGAGGAACTTACAGGTGTTTTCACAGTGGGTGAACTGAATGAGGAATTCACGAGTGTTTTCACAGTGGATATACTGAATGAGGAATTCACAAGTGTTTTCACAGTGGATAAACTAAATGAGGAACTCATGAGTGTCTTCACAGTGGATAAACGGAATGAGGAACTCACGAGTGTTTTCACAGTGGACATATCAACATAGCCCCAGCGTTAGAGTGATGGAGCAAAAAGGCGGCCCTGGCAGGTATTAAAACGCTTATAAAAGACGATGAAAAAAAAATATGCTCAAGATGCCATTGAAATTCCTCCTAATATGATGAAGACGTGTGCAGATTTGCTTCTCAGAAAACCACTTTAAATGTTGTTCAAGGTGTGACTATAGAGAGGTCGAAGTTCAAGGACAAACATCATATACTTATCTTTAAGAAAAGACAATGAGGATGCGCTGAGCTGCAGGCTAGACTCTCTGAGGAGCGTGGTCTACAGAGAAAAGATAATCAGAAGTCAAATAGATTATTACCGGGAGAAGAAAAATTTACCCAAGTGAGAAAAAAAAAAAACATTGCTTTTAGCGAAAGATTATTCATAACGAGCCTCATACATTTCTAGGAGAAAGTGAGCTCCATTTTGGATAAGAGACATGGCCGGGTAGATTGTCCGTATCTGGATGGTCGAGAAGGATATGACACTGATGTACCATGTAAGGAAGTCAGCTGGATCTTCAAGGAAGGAGTAAAGTGGCCCTTTCCATGGAGAGATTATCTTGATGGTAGGGAATATGAGACCTTGTGTCACTTCAGCCGTGTTGGAATGGGTTAGGGTCACCAGTGTCGTTCCACAAAGACTTCATCTTGGACACTCACTCCTCTTTGTCTATATGTAAATCATTACAAATGGATTGGACTCCAACAGGAATATGTTTGCGGATGATGCCAAGGGTCAAGAGAGAAGTTAAAAGCAAGGAGGATTGCATGTACTTACAAAGGGATATAAACAAATTCCAAAGTTTCTATGATGCATGGTTGAAGAAATTGAACTCAGAGTAAATTCAGAGAAATGAGGATGGGACACCGTAGAAAAAGAATGATACGAAGGAAATAAGCTGCAGGAATCTATATAGTGTAAGAGGGACTTAGGAGTCGACATCGTAGGGGACTTGTCTCCAGAATCGCACCTTAAGGGAAGAGCAAAAGAGACTAACTGCTTACAAATTGTAAAGTAACATTCACGTATGTACGTGGCTCAGGAAATAATCAACAAGCCATTTCACGTCCTACATTAGGTCACCAAAAACCGAATATGCTTCTGACTTGTGGTCACACAGTGAAAGAAACAACGAAATTAGAGAGAAGGTCCAGAAGAAGGCAGCAAAGATGGTACCAGAAACTGGAAAGCCAAAAGTGTCTGTTGGGGAAGAGTTTTAAAAAGTTTTTGAAATCACGTCTGCAGTAAGTAGGTCTTCGAAAGATAGGAGGAGAGAAGAACTTAAGACCATACGCTTAATATATCGAACAAGAAGCATGTTAGAAAAGATATGAAAGAAGTACTTAATCAATCTACTATCAAGTGGATGAATGCGGATGAAGCGACTGATAACACTGTGAATATGGAGAACACTCTGAAGGCTGAAAAGTTGCATTATAGTCGATAAAGTTGAGGGGGGATGGAGTTTACCACGAGTGTACAAGTCCCTGCTCGCAAGGTAGAATAGGATATCACACACACACACTGTCACACACTCACTCACTCACTCACTCACTCACACTCATTCACCACTCACTCTCACTCACTCACCATTCACACACTCACTCGCACTCTCATTCTCACTCACTCACTCACTCACACACCGTAATTCCCTGGTACGCAGCGGCAGGCACAATGGAGTGGTACTCTCTCTTCCCGTCTCTATCACATCCTGAGGACCTTCTTTATTAGATGACAGCTCGCCCGGCCAGGCCTGCGATCTAGACGGGTGTGACCTGATCCAATTTACGTCACTTAGCTTGCCTGTCCGAGGTCACCAGCTGCTCAGGCCGGGTGTGGAACGATTGGCTGGTGCTCAGGCCATGTGTGGAACGATTGGCTGGTGCTCAGACCGGGTGTGGAACGATTGGCTGGTGTTCAGGCCCGGTGTGGAACGATTGGCTGGTGCTCAGGCCATATGTGGAACGATTGGCTGGTGCTCAGGCCGGGTGTGGAACGATTGGCTGGTGCTCAGGCCATGTGTGGAACGATTGGCTGGTGCTCAGGCCCGGTGAGGAACGTTTGGCTGGTGCTCAGGCCGGGTGTGGAACGATTGGCTGGTGCTCAGGCCGGGTGAGGAACGATTGGCTGGTGCTCAGGCCGGGTGAGGAACGATTGGCTGGTGCTCAGGCCATGTGTGGAACGATTGGCTGGTGCTCAGGCCGAGTGTGGAACGATTGGCTGGTGTTCAGGCCGAGTGTGGAACGATTGGCTGGTGTTCAGGCCTGGTGTGGAACGATTGGCTGGTGCTCAGGCCCGGTGAGGAACGATTGGCTGGTGCTCAGGCCGAGTGTGGAACGATTGGCTGGTGTTCAGGCCGAGTGTGGAACGATTGGCTGGTGTTCAGGCCTGGTGTGGAACGATTGGCTGGTGCTCAGGCCGGGTGTGGAACGATTGGCTGGTGCTCAGGCCCGGTGCGGAACGATTGGCTGGTGCTCAGGCCGGGTGTGGAACGATTGGCTGGTGTTCAGGACGAGTGTGGAACGATTGGCTGGTGCTCACGTTGGGTGCAGTGGAGCTACCAAGTGCCCAGGCCGAGCGAAAAGGCATCAGTAGCTCTTAAGCACATCCAATTACAGACAGGAACTTAAAGCAGCTCCTATTACGGACGAGAGCTAAGCTATAAGCAGCTTTTATTACACACTTGGGCTTTTAGCGGATCATGTAAATCAAACTCTCATTTCCATTATCTGTATTTATATATTTTACGAATATTATATTGAATCCAGTCTGTCACACTAGACGTTTTCTGCGCTATCGTTCATCCCTCACTGAAAGTGTGTCGCCTTGTTTGTTTTCTTCTTCGCTCATATGAAAGTCTGCCACGCCCGTCCCTGTCCTAAGGGTAATATTGCCTTGGTTTGTCACTAGGTGGATGACCACATGATCAACCTTAGCATTAAACACCTCTAAGTCAGCGAGGAGTTCATTTGGCTTTACGAGAATCAAGAGGAAATAGTCACACAAGGTGTTTCTATTATTCTTCCCCCCCCCTGTCAATGAGTCACTGTGTTGCTCCCGCTTCCTTTCTCCCACCCTTAAAGAATAGAAATAAAGACGATTATCTGCAGGTAAATGACCCCTTCCTCCTCACTGGGACCATATCTCTCTCCAGGTTAGTCACAGCCCCGTGGAATGTATTGTAGTTATCATGAGTACTCTGGAGTGCACTATCCAGAAGTGACAAGTGTTGGAAGATGTGCTAGGAACCGAGCGAGCGTCTGCGATGGCAGGTGGACCGTCACTGGAAGCAATGTAAGAAGAACATGAGAATACTGTTTTTATGTAGTGCATGATTTTGCTTTGCGGTAAGACAAGCCACATCTGAAATTCATCGTTCAGACAATGCGCCAGTACGAAATGAAGAACCCGTGTGAAGGTCACCGATAAAGTGAAGGTCAGGCATGACCCAGAATCATGCAGTGCCACTGGCAACCTCCAGGCTAGTAGGTGAGGTTAGAACGCCCACAATAGCTGAGGGTGCGCCACCAGCGCCTCTGAAAGAAATCCCATGGAAATCCCTGCTAATTGCATCAAAAGGAACTTCGAACCCACAGAAAGTGTTCTCCCTAATAATGTTATCCGGCTAGTGTCCTGGAAAATGAAAGACTCGTTTCCTCTCGACACTGCTGGAGAGACAAGGTCTATCTGCAGTGGTAGTACCCACCCGCCCTCCTGGCGATGCGGGAGTAGTTGGCGGAGAAAAGAGCACATGAGTCACGGTCTATTGATATGGGAGTGGTTGGTGAGGCACCCAGATCCTCATTATGTGGATCACGTCCCCTACGAGGCATGGAAGTGGTTAACGAAGGAACCGGGTCCTTCTCATGTGAATCACGTCCCATAGGAGACGTGGAAGTGGTTAACGAAGGGACCAGATCCTTAATATGTGAATCACGTCCCACAGGAGAAGTGGAAGTGGTTGGCGAAGCCAACCGGGACTGCAGGATTATCATCAGGGCTGAGAGTAGACTGTCAACCTCTTGGAGTTTCACACACGAAACTCCCAGTTTCCACCGTGCTGTCGGCACGTCACTGACCGAAACGAAGCCTCTCATCCCAGCGGATGTCCTGACTCGGAGTGGACAGTGACACGACGTTAGGAGACTGAAGTCATAGCACATCCGTAGTAACATCCCACTGCTGATCGACCCCAGCGGACGCCACAGAACGTAGCATCCCTGTGTGGCAGGGGTTGCCACTCCACTCCGGTTTCCTCGTAACTATCTTCTATCAAGACGTCCACTTCCCCCCGACTGTCGTTGATGAACGTGTTTATCCGACTGGGTCTGTGTCCCAGCAGCCTTGCGTCATCTGTCGGTGTGGGTGATGTCATATCATGAGTTTAGGGAGGTCAAGACTCCTCGGCAAGAATCAGTCGAGATGGCCACATCGTTGGCAGTAAACACATCTAAAGCCCCAAGGTTGATGTCTAGATCTTAACTCTTGAGTCCCATTCACAGGACTAGCCACGGTAGACTTAGCGGATGAAGGACCGAAAGGAGGGAGCCCTCACGCAGGAGCCTATTGGAAAAAGGAATTAGCCTGGATGAAGTAGCCAGCACTTGGCGGACGAACGGACTAGCCAGTTGGTCAGGACGGCGAAGTAGCCAGCACTTGGCGTACGAACAGACTGGTCAGTTGGTCTGGATGGCTATGATGATAATCCTCATTTAACATCCTTCTTGCCATCCCTGATCATCAGCTATAACACAGTTTACATGTCAGTCGGTGTGGTAAACTCCCTCATTCCGTGTAATCACCCACGTACTTGGGTAACCATCTTGATGCATCGCTGAAAGCCGCTCCTCGTCCAGCTCCAGCTACAGCTGATGGGGTGAGGGAAACTTAGCTGTAGCCAACCCAGCGGTGGACAGATCTCTCAGAACCTTGAGCCGCCACGACAACTCATCAAGCTTGTGAAAAAAAAAAAGAACAAGAAAAGGTTCGGTCGTTGTCGGTCATCTTATAAGTATCACAAGTCGACTTATGAGTTAATAGGAGAATACGAACTACGATCCACCCTAAAGCTGATCTCGCGCATAAGCTGCTTAAACTCGTCCCACTTCAGCAAATCCGGAAACTTTCGAGAGTCGATGACCCTCCCGGCGTCGCCTCGTTAGAGGTCGATGGAATTACGTGCCTGCGGATTAAACGCAGCGTTTAACCTTGTTTGGGCAACGCATGTGGACAAAGTCTGGACGCGACTCATTCGTCCAGGAGGTGGACGTCATCCAGTATAGAGAAATTAGAGGGATAACTGCAATGCTTGTATACAGCTTATGGTTGAAACGGAGTTGTGGGCTGTGAGACTGACTGTGACCGCATCTACCCACTGACGCTGAGTGTGGCTGCTTCTACCACCGACGCTGAATGTGGCTGTTTCTACCACCGACTCTGAGTGTGGCTGCTTCTACCACCGACGCTGGGTGTGGCTGCTTCTACCACCGACTCTGAGTGTGGCTGCTTCTACCGCCGACGCTGAATGTGGCTGTTTCTACCACCGACTCTGAGTGTGGCTGCTTCTACCACCGACGCTGGATGTGGCTGCTTCTGCCCACCGACGCTGGGTGTGGCTGCTTCTACCACCGACGCTGGATGTGGCTGCTTCTACCACGACGCTGGATGTGGCTGCTTCTACCACCGACGCTGGGTGTGGCTGCTTCTACTCACCGACGCTGAGTGTGGCTGCTTCTACTCACCGACACTGAGTGTGGCTGCTTCTACTCACCGACTCTGAGTGTAGCTGCTTCTACCACCGACGCTGGATGTGGCTGCTTCTACCACGACGCTGGATGTGGCTGCTTCTACCACCGACGCTGAGAGTGGCTGCTTCTACCACCGACGCTGAGTGTGGCTGCTTCTACCACCGACGCTGGGTGTGGCTGCTTCTACTCACTGACACTGTGTGTGGCAGTCCGAGGGGTGTCGGCATTGTCTGCCCCATCTGGGGCAAGGGTGGAGGTGCTGTCTGAGGGGTTCAGGTGGGTGGGATTCTCAACATAGGCTAATGGAGAGGTTGGCTTGGCCATTGCCAGCAGACATCCCTCCCCTTCAACCTCTGCCGTAGAGCTAAAGAACAACGTCCATCATTGAGGTAATAGGTCAACAGAAAAAGAAAAAACTGGTGCCCTTAGAAGCAACTAAGTAAGAAGACATGACACTTAAAAAGTAACAGGTATCAATAAACGGGGATATAGTGAGTCAGCCAAGCAAAAATGGTCAAACGTAAAACTGACTTCAGCAGCGAAGGTTGTCTGTTCTTATCGTGGGTGAGCAGCCTGCTGAACGACTGCAGTAGAGGATCTTGTGGGTGATGAGCTGGAGAGAGTGAGACCCCCGTGATATAGAAATGCGCGGTGCGCGCGTGCGCACGATATCCTACCAGAAAGACAAGGAGATGGATCATACAGATAAAACATTACTCATACATCTGACCTGGACGAAATGAGAGGCCTGCCCTCCAGGCCTATAGAAAAAAGGTCAAACACTACCTTTTCCTCCAGCGACTGTAAGGGTCGGGTGCCCACACCGTCCGAGCAGAGCTGCTGACCGTAACTTGAAGGAGAGTCGTGGGAAGATTCTCTGTACGTAGAAAACGGGAAGAAGAAAAGAAAAAATAGCGATTTTCAGATCTTGTTCTGCAACAAGTCTGAACGACCTGTTAACCCAGTCTTTGGTCACTGGGGGTCACCATTTCATCCAACGGTTGGTGACCTCCCGCACTCTCTCGCGTTCCATTTTCTCCCTGACCCCTGGCCTTATTATGAGGTAAATTGATTCAATTGTGCCACCATCATCCCCCGCTAGCCTGACCTAGGTCTTGCCACCATCCCTGCCCTGGTCCAGGTCACTCTACCACCCCCGGCCTGACCCCACCCAGGTCAACTTCAATTTGACCTTGTTTGGCATTTCCCCCTCCACGCCCCCCTCCCCGTGCGTTTCTTCTCTATGGTGGCTTGTGGCCTTGGAATAGGAGTGGGAGTGAATAAGTATGAGAGAGAGAGAGAGAGAGATAGAGATAGATAGATAGATAGATAGAGAGAGAGAGAGAGAGAGAGAGAGAGAGAGAGAGGAGAGAGAGAGAGAGAGAGAGAGAGAGAGAGAGAGAGAGAGAGAGAGAGAGACCTTACGAGTACTTAACACGAAGAATTTTCCTTGATGGCAGGGCTAGCGTGTGTGTGTGTGTGTGTGTGTGTGTGTGTGTGTGCGTGTGTGTGTGTGTGTGTGTGTGTGTCTGTTTGCTTGTTTGTTTGTTCACAGAATGACCACTATCATTCATGATATCTAAACTGGTCAACAGCTGTGAACCTTGCTGGTGTCCCACGCCTCTGGCGTATATATTCATGGCATAAAGGGTTGTATGATACAAATTCTGCATAGCCACAGCGTAGGTGACAGAAGTAACAGCGTCTCTATTCATGAGATTCGAATTGGCAAATGGCATCGAAATCGCATTATACTACTCCTCCCCCACTCCACCCCAACACTCACCCTGGATCCATGGGTATTGGTCATCATAGAAGAAAAAAATTTAGGACATAAAAAAAGGGAAATAAATGAAAGTTCAGACTCCCCCAAAAAAATTATATGATAACAAACGGAGAAATGATATATCATCAATCCAAAAAAATCCAATTCATATCATTACGATAGGAATGGTAAAAATTATATGTATTTTTGATCATAAAAATCTCATTATTATCACCTCAGCAAATCTTTGCCTTACAGGTAGCGGACGATGCATGCTGTGTCTCGTTCTAGCAGCGTTATCTGTGGCGTGTTCAGTAGTAATATGGCAAAGATAAGCGTACCTTCTCGGGGAAATCTAACCAACTGTTAGTAGTCGTAATCAACACACACACACACACACACACACACACACACACACACAAAACACCGTACCACCGAAAAACCCATTGCAGAATCTGATAACCCATTTTCATAATAATTTGTAATGAGATAAATACGGATACGACACAGCTCTTAAACTGTGTCCTCGTTACCCCTAACTAAGCTTAATGATAACTATGAAACACAGACGAGGAAGCAAAGCTACACACACACACACAACACACACACACACACACACACACATTCAGACCCTCGTAAATGCATCTCTTTCCCTAAACTCTGTCAAAGCATATTAGACCTGCATTCAAACGTATCAAACCTACACCACAGTGTATGAAATGTACACCAAGATTTACCAGACCAACTCGGCAGTGTATCACGACTAAACCAAATGCACAAGTCTTACAGTAAACTGTATTAAACCTACACTATTGTGTATCATACCTACAGGAAGGATATCATACATCACACGAAAAGTGTATCAATCATTCTCGGACGTGTATCATATCTACGGCACAGTGTATTGAATTGAGGAAGGTGTCGTATCCCCACCACAGTGCACTAAACCCACAACAGATGTATCAGGTCCTTGTACGACGGCCGGAGACCCACTACGCGTGAAGAACTATCTATATGTTAATCTCCTCGTAGGCGAGGCGCGCAGACCCTGGAAGTAAGCCGGAGACTTCCCAACACCCCTGGAAAACTACCGAACACGGTTGAAGACTAAAGCTCCTCCCAATAAAAAAAGAAAAAATGTCAAAGCCTCCTGAAGCCTAGAGAAGACTTCCGAGGACCCCCTGAAGACCCAGAGAGGTCTCTTAAGACATCAGAAGATCTCCCAAGACTCGAGGAGTACCATTGAAAGCTCCCGAAGACTGAAAACTCATGAAAACCCCAAGGAGACGAAACCTCCCCCCAAAAAAATTAAAGTCTCCTATGATCCAAAGAAGACTTCTGAGGACCCTTGAACACAAAAGGATTTCTTGAGGTCTCAGATGACCTCCGAAGGCTCGAGGAATATCTTCGAAGACCTCTGAAGACTCACGAAGACTCCCGAAGACCTTGAAGACTCTCAGAGACCCCGCAAAGACTCTCAAACACCTCTGAAGCCTTCCAAAGTACTATGAAGACTCCAAAAGACCTTTGTAATCTCGAAGACTCCTTAAGACCCTTGGAATCTCGAAGACTCCTGAAGACCTTTGGAACCTCTCAAAGAACCTCCAAAGACTATTAAAGACCCCTGGAGACCCTCGAAGATCCTGAAGTGCTCTGGGCTGGCCTAGGAAAAGCCCATCTTAGCCGAAGGCGAAGTCATGTTCTTAACTTTCACATGACTGGGTTTTTAGAGATAGATACTCAATGGAAAAACCTTTTATTTACGAAGAACTGATCAAGCTCGAGCATACGCACAACTACAACTAAATATAATGGTTGAGGAGCCCACAGGCCATAATTTCGAGACCTCCATTACACAACAGAGTCAACCAAATTATCCCACTCTCACCCACAGAAAATAGCACAGTCTAGCTTTAAATTGAAGAAAGAAAATACTCAATTGTCACCCCTTTCAAATGAAGCTGTTTGCTACCAACAGCTGTGCATTGATTTGCAGGTAACTAGACTCTTGAATAGTTTCACCTCGTAACATCTGATAACTGCATAAAAATCTTCAGAAATGCTGGATGGGCATATCTAACGAGCCAGATTTGGCTCGCAGGCTGAAGTCTGGGAGACACCCGACCCCAGATCTAGAACAACACTAAGATGAAAACTAATCACTTAAAAGAGAACTACAACCGATGCTCATCTCACAACAAACATCTACAACTAAACAGATCAACAAAGGCAAAATTATAACAACACTTATTGCCTGGGATTAGAACAACAACCAAGACTCATCAAGAACAACCAAAAGTAGTTAGTTAGAACCAAACTTGCAACCAAAGCTAAATCAGCTGGAGTACACCGTCCAGAGCTAATCAGGAGGAGGTAAACTCTTCGACCAACACTTATTAGCCAGAGGCAAAGAACCAAAGATAATCATCTAGAGCCTAAGCAACCAAAGCTAATCAACTAGAGGCAAAGAACCAAAGCTAATCATCTAGAGGCAAGCAACCAAAGCTAATCAGCTAGAGGCAAGCAACCATAGCTGATCAGATAGAGGCAAAGAACCAAAGCTAATCATCTAGACCTAAGCAACCAAGGCTAATCAGCTAGAGGCAAAGAACCAAAGCTAATCATCTAGAGGCAAAGAACCAAAGCTAATAATCTAGAACAAAGCAACCAAATCTAATCAGCTAGAGGCAAAGAACCAGAGCTAATCATCTAGACCTAAGCAACCAAAGCTAATAATCTTGACCTAAGCACCCAAAGATAGTCATCTAGAGCTAAGCAACCAAAGCTAATCATCATAGCCAAGCAAGCCAAGCTATCATCATAGCCAAACAATCCACACTAGTCAGTCACCCTCCAGCCCTCCCTTCCTCCCTCCAGCCCTCCCTCCCTCCAGCCCGCTGTACCCTGACATTCTTCTCAAATTTCTATGCAAATTTGGGAACGCCAGCAGGGGATGGGACAGATGACGCTATGGTTGACAGTTCCACAACTTGGGCGTAGCGAGATGTGAATTCTTTCGCCAACTTTTGATGCGATGTACATGGCTGATGATGTACTGAGGGGGCCCCACCCCGCGCGTGGGGGGTAGGTAAGATCAGATGCCTGAGTAATGTTGGTAATGTCAAAGAAATTTATATTTTGTGTGTGTGTGCGCGCGCTTTAGAGACGGGATATGGCGCGTGAACGCCAAGCGAGAGACAGGGTGACGTGAACGTTAGCGAGAGGCAGGGTTGGCGTGAATGAGCGCTGGTAGGCAGAGGGAGTGAATGCTGGTGAAAGGCAGAGGAGATTGAGGGATGGTGAACACAAGCGAGAGGTAGGGTTAGAGGGTATGAACGCTGGTCAACGGCAAGGGGGAGTAAACGCCAGCGAGAGACATAGGGAAGTGAACGTGGGTGAGATGCAGCGTTGGGAAGGGCGAGTAAACGCCAGCGAGAGACATAGGGAAGTGAACGTAGGTGAGATGCAGCGTTGGCAAGGGCGAGTAAACGCCAGCGAGAGACATAGGGAAGTGAACGTGGGTGAAATGCAGCGTTGGGAAGGGGTAGATAAACGCCAGCGAGAGACATAGGGAAGTGAACGTGGGTGAAATGCAGCGTTGGCAAGGGCGAGTAAACGCCAGCGAGAGACATAGGGAAGTGAACGTGGGTGAGATGCAGCGTTGGGAAGGGCGAGTAAACGCCAGCGAGAGACATAGGGAAGTGAACGAGGGTGAAATGCAGCGTTGGGAAGGGGTGGATTAAACGCCAGTGTGAGGCGGGGCTGATGGAGAAATATGTGAAAACATCTCAGCGAACGTCTGTTCAAATCTCCTCAATTCTTCTGCCAATTTACTGGGACGTGTGGCACCACCATGGGCTGGCTAATGACACATTCCTTGATGGATTTATGGCACTCGCCGACTGATTAAGTTGACACATTCCCACACACGGTTCATGGCACCGTTGGCTGACGAGTCAGACATTCCTCCAAGCTTTTTTCCTTCGCTGATGTGATTTACACACGAAAATATCCGGTGTAGGTATGGAGGTAAGGGTAAGCTGGCACAGGTGAGATGCCACGGGTTCCTTTCGATACGTAACCTGATTTTTGGTACGAAGAAAATGATATAGGCGCGCGCGTGCAAACACACACACACACACACAAACACACACACACACACACACACACACACACACACACACACAAACACACACACACACACACAAACACACACACACACACACACACACAAACACACACACACACACACACACACACACACACACACACACAAACACACACACACACACACACACACACACACTCTCTCTCTCTCTCTCTCTCTCTCTCTCTCTCTCTCTCTCTCTCTCTCTCTCTCTCTCTCTCTCTCTCTGTATATAAATATATATATATGTATATATATGTATATATATATATATATATATATATATATATATATATATATATATATATATATATATATATATATATATACACGTACAGTACAGAATGGTTTATAATATGTAATGTAATCTTATATAATTCGTAAAACGTATATGACTACATACATCGTTTAAGTATAGGTGGACACGGAGTGACCAGAAAGAATGAAAAAATTATAAAAAAAGGGAAATTAGAAAGCGAAAACGAAAGAAGAGAGATAAAGAGAGGAATATAAAGAAAGAAATAAGTAAAGGAAGAATAAGACGAAGAAGTGGAAGAAGGAGAAGAAGGAGGAGAAGAAGGAGAAGAAGAAGGAGATGAAGAAGAAGAAGAAGAAGAAGAAGAAGAAGAAGTGTGTAGGAAGACGACGATGATGACCTCCTCCTCCTCCTTACTCTTCTTCCTCCTCCTTCTTCTCCCTTCCTCCTCCTCCTTACTCTTCTTCCTCTTCCTTCTTCCCCCTTCCTCCTCCTCCTCTTCCTTACTCTTCTTCCTCCTCCTTCTTCCCCCTTCCTCCTCCTCCTCCTACTTCCTCTCCTGACACCCGCGACCATCTTCCCTCGAAACACCGACACTTAAAACTAATCGAGTGGCTGGTGTGGGAGGCTGGCGACCCCACGCTGACGGAGACGAACTCCTCCCATTACTGACCCAGATAGACATTTGTCAAGGGTCTTTAGGGAGGCCACCAAGGGGAGGAGTGAGGAGGAGGAGGTCAGGGGACCGAAGGGCCCTGAGGTCAGCCATCATTAGGTTGTACGCCACGAACAAGGGGGGCACGAACCAGGCTCGGGGTTCGAATGGACCTGAATAGAAACGTTCGAACGAGGAAGGACTGGAAGATGGAAATGAGACAAAGGATGAAAAATCTCGTATGTTACTGTAGAATCCACTCGTGTTGGTTCTGTGATTCGACGCTACGGAGGATAGGGAGCCAGAGTTACTGAGGCCACAGCTTGTCGTTCTATCACTCTGAATATAGCTGACATATATCTAGCATATCTACAAAAGGCTATGGGAGTAAGGAACGCACATGGAAACTGAGAAGATATAGAAAATAAGAGATAATATCAAGATTAATAAGCAGAATAGTAGTATGAGATTAAGGCGTCAGTCAGTCAGCTGTAGTTCAAGGGGTTTCTTATCTTTTTATGTATGAATTCTGGTTATGGCAGTCGGTCCACAGTCACCCCAGCTGTTCATCTACCCGTAGGGGTTGCTCGATAAAATGAGTACTTAGTTCAGACTAATATTGAAAAAAAGTAAAAACTTTGCCACTTAGAGATACCCCACTGTGTCTGTGGACCACCTTCAGCCTATATCCAGTATTATATCGGGTCTGAAACCACAACCAAGAACGGATGATACAATGCAAATCCTTACTAGAGTTAGTGCTGATGGTAAAATTCATCCATCTATTGATCCTGCACAATACTGGGAATTGGGCCAAGGGTTTTAGAACTCTCGGTCTGGAAAAAATAATGATCACCACAAGGAGGAGGAAAAAAATATATATATTCATGATATATATACGACGTAAAGTCAGTATCACTGCAGACGATAAAGTTTGCATTGAGAAATGTTCTGAGATCTGAGGTTCATTTTCTATCACTGGCTCTTCAATTCTTTCGCTTCCTCGCCTGTCTTCATATATTCCAGAAATGAAAACAGTTGCTCCTGACGTCTGTCTCTTCACCTGCAAACTATAGAAAAAGATATTTGCATATTTGTGAAAGAATTTAGAGAAAAAATGGGAAAATAGAAATCTACTGCAGGGAACTGTGAAATCGCTTCCAAATCTTCATAAACTTTTACCTGAATTTTTTTTTCTTTTTTTTTCCCCTGAGACAGTGAGGAAATTTGATCCAGTCACCGAGAGGGCGAATTTCTCATCTCTGCTTCTTTTTCCACAGCATTTCTCCCTCGTCACACTCAATACTTAATGGCTTTGATTTTGGTTATGAATTCCTGTTTTTTTAATATTTTCTTCCATAAGAGTCTTTAGTTATACCAATCACTGGGGTTTGTGTGATCGAAGTAGTCACTTTACTGGTTTGAATTCGAGGATCTACAAATCGTGGAGTTCGACCACCCAGTCATGCGAGGTCTTGGCTCCAAATTCAAGACGGACCGCGCCAGTTTTTCAGAGCCTCACGGTCTAGATCGTCACATCCTGCCCTCTGGCTCGAAGTCTGTTCGTCAATACCGTACAAAGAAAGAAGGAAAAGTTGTATACAACGCCAGTTGACGGTGGGGGTAAAGCGAATATACGAGTCCACATATGCTGGCTATGACAGCACTCTAAGCCTCGTTGTTGCCGTTGGATTCGCCTGACACGACACGATCCCCCGTCTTTTGACGGCCTTCCTTCACGCCTATTGTGTCTCCTGTCGTCCCCGAGGACACTGAAGACCCTGCTGAAGAACGACACACACACACACTCACACGCCCACAGACCTGGAGACACTGTGGTAATAGCGTCGGATGCAAGCTGCACTTGGGACGTTGCACACCGCCTTCAACTTACTCTTGCAATATTGGTCATGCAGTGGACAGACAACAGCCACACCGGGAGGTGCTGCAGGACTTGGGAACTTGCCAGCCACAAGTCTGGAGACGACAAGTCACAAGATTGCCTCTGTTTTGATGGGCAGCGGACAATGGTATTACGAAGACGGCATCGCCAAGGCACACTGCGCAGCCTGGCGTTGCACAGACGCTTCAGAGATGGTGCAATAGAGACTGTTTGTAAAACCTATAAGGAAACATGCATATATGTACAGACAAATGTCTAATGAACACTTTGCTTCAGTGCTTCACAGACATAAAAATAGGGAAAACAAAGAAAAGAATCCACACAAAGTGATAAACAGACGAACGAACAGGGAAAGAGACAAACAAATTCATAACAAAGAAAGAGGTCAACAGATGACAACAGAAATCACAGATAAGCACAGCATCAGATTCCAGGCAAGAGGATCATATACAGGATCCTGTCCTAAGTGTCAGTATAGATTGCAACACACACCTAGGTCTAGACGGACTGGCAGATAAACAGGACTGCAAATAGACGGATAGGCGAAATCCTGTCGCAAGCTGTCGGCTTAGTTTGTTGTGAAACTCCCTCCCTTGTAAACTTATGACAACTGGAGTCTTCAAGCTCAGTATTCACAGGCTTTCGTCCGTGTTGAAACGGTCAGTTAACTCTCCAACGTTCTTTGTGATCAAGCAGTTCACACAGAAATCCATACACTGCTGTTTTGATAAAGTATGATTTACCTTTACATTTATCTGTTTATGATTATTCATTTCGCACGACATTCTGCGATGATTCTACCAAGCTTGTCAGTGTCACTTCGGACGACAAAACTGAGCTGGACAGAACACGTCATTACTGTTGATTCATTTCAGTTTTCGTCTCTAGTTCTCCTCGCAGACTCAAAACTTTTTGAACCTGAGCTTAAAAAGTTAAAGAAACTTTCATTCGTCACTGATTAACTTATTCTTCCTCCACTTAGCCTTCCAATCCCGGTCCACCTGACATCAGAAAATACTAGAGTGGTGTAGAGAGAGAGTTTACAAAATTATCCTGGGGTCCGCCTAACACCAGCTATTGTGTTGGGAGGTGTGTGTGTGTGTGTTGATCACCAGACGCTCAGCACACCAGTACTCTCGATTGCCTCCAACCCAAGGCCTTGCGAAGCATCAACGTTCGATTCAGTGTCGAATCCGACTTCGTATCATATGCAACATTTCTAAAACCTTCCATCCACTAGACCATAAATTTCCTGGATTGTTAATTCCACTACAGTCCCTGTCATTCTCTCTGCAGCTTCACTTAATTCGCTGTGTCCGTTTGTTTCAGTGTCACCAGATCTCTTCCACTGCATCAGCTTTTATGCTGCGAATGCGTTGAACGGTTCCAGAAATTGCTTCTGTTTCCCCTCGCCGCCCACTATTATTGACATTCTCTTTACACGCTTTCTTTATTAGGGCATTTCAATTATTGTCGAAGGGTCTTTTGAAGACTTGCAGAGACGAACCTCCTCTTTCCTTTGGGTCATAATCCTTCTAAATCCCCTCAACTAAGATGATTCTACCCTTTAACTCAATGGTATCAAAGTAGAGGATGAATGGAATAGGGCAAGTGATAAAAATCCTCAAGTCCTGATGGTCTGCAAAAGGTTGAAAAGCTGTGGAGAGAAATGAAAAGAAATAGGACCCCCTCGAAGTGTAAGACCTCCCTCCTAAATTCTACCAAGAGGTATGACGTACGCGACGACACCGTTAATCTGAAGAGATAAGTTCGAAGGAGTAACAGATAGAATTAGAATCTATGGCGCTGAAAAGAAGTGAGTTCGCACACCCTTAGATTGAAATTCCACAGTGTAACTTAGTATTTCACACCCTATATCGCCCACTGTTCCATATCTGTTTTCGAAAACGTTGATAGAGTAAATATTTATATGTTCAACTTATTCGTGTCTTAAGTGATCGTTCTTAGCGATATTCGTGTCTTAAGTGATCGTTCTGTGCGATATTCGTGTCTTAAGTGATCGTTCTGTGCGATATTCGTGTCTTAAGTGATCGTTCTGTGCGATAATCGTGTCATAAGTGATCGTTCTGTGCGATATTCGTGTCTTAAGTGATCGTTCTGTGCGATATTCGTGTCTTAAGTGATCGTTCTTAGCGATATTCGTGTCTTAAGTGATCGTTCTGTGCGATATTCGTGTCTTAAGTGATCGTTCTGTGCGATATTCGTGTCTTAAGTGATCGTTCTGTGCGATATTCGTGTCTTAAGTGATCGTTCTGTGCGATATTCGTGTCTTAAGTGATCGTTCCGTGCGATATTCGTGTCTTGAGTGATCGTTCTGTGAGATATTCGTGTCTTAAGTGATCGTTCCGTGCGATATTCGTGTCTTAAGTGATCGTTCTGTGCGATATTCGTGTCTTAAGTGATCGTTCTGTGCGATATTCGTGTCTTAAGTGATCGTTCTGTGCGATATTCGTGTCTTAAGTGATCGTTTTATATCACACACACATTCATAGAAGTACTCACCATTGGGAAAACATTACCCTGAATGAAGATGAATAAAAAAAAACAACAATAAAAGAAATACGACGAAAAATATGAATTCCGTTCGGACGACTACAAAAAAAAAAAAAAAAAAAAAAAAAACTAATCAAGCGCCCTAATACTATTTTATTCACATAATGCCGATGAAATTCATTGGATTTTTATACCAAGCCGTCCCCCATCAAAAGCCTAGCGGACAATAGCATGTTTCAAAAGTATTTGTTGTCCCCCCCCTCATCCACGGCTGCTCACCTCGACAGCTGAGGCGGAACCAAAACGGACGCCCGCTAGATTTCAAACTGCGCGGGAAAATTCGAACCACCAAAATCCAAACTGCGCTCCCAGTGTGCGTTTTCCTTCCATGAAGTTAAGTCTCCTCTCTCTCTCTCTCTCTCTCTCTCTCTCTCTCTCTCTCTCTCTCTCTCTCTCTCTCTCCCCAATGGGCTTCAGTTATCAGCGATTTGGTTTCTGGATGCTATTAATTAGCATGCAGGTGATCACGTCGCTCATTTCGTTCTCGCGTTCACCACTGTGTGTGCGTGACGTTCATGCGCGAAATGCTCGTACGGAAGACGCGGCGGGGGTGGTCACTCATTGCTCTCCTTTCGTTGGAGTGGTCGCGTCTGTGGCGGTTAGGTTATACAACGGGAGAGGGGGGGGGGGTGGAGCGGTGGGGGGGGGGGATTGGGGGGATGTCATTAGGGGTGGGGGGTGGGGGGTGATATCAGAGGGGGGGAGGGGGGTGAAATGATGTTATGTACTACATGACGTCATGTGTCGATTGACCTTCGCAAGTCGAGATCCGCGATGTGGTCAAGTGTCCAACGTTAGGGTTATTGGTAATTGCTATTTCCCTCATGGAACATTTTCCCTTTCTCTGTTCTCGTAAATTAGTGACAGCAATTTTTTTGTCTTTTTTCTTTTTATGGTTATCGTGTTTAGTGTGTTCAGACCATTCATGATCGTGGTGCATTCACGGGCTGCCCAGGGTTGAGCCTAAGCTTAGGTTCGAATCCTAGTTACGGCAGTCGGTCCACAGTCCATCCAGCTGTTCATCCATTCTCTAGGGGTTGGTCGATAATATGGGTAATTGGCTCAGGCTAGAATATATATATATATATATATATATATATATATATATATATATATAGAGAGAGAGAGAGAGAGAGAGAGAGAGAGAGAGAGAGAGAGAGAGAGAGAGATAGCGTTATTGAAATGGTTTTGATTGGGGCCTCAGTGCCCGTGCCATGTCAGCTAACATAAAAAAAACATAATATTCACTTAGGCCCGATATCCCAATTATAACCAGACTTTAAAACTGACATTAATTTGCATACGTGTCGTCTGGAAATACCCTGGCCTGAAGCAATGCTTCCTCTCACTCGAAGACATCCATGGGGTTCACTTGGACTGTATATGACGCGTCATTCGTGAATTATCATGTGGACATATTCCAAGACGCGCACAGCCCCGGGCGATGACTTACACTGTATATGTGGCGCAGTACATCCCACTGTATGTGGCGCACTACAGAATGATAAAGCATTTGATCAAAGAACAACGTAATGACGATAAGCGTATTTAACGAGTTGCAACGAAATGTGATGACAGACGAGATTTTCCCTCGATGGGGATTTTATACTAAAGTAACGTATGATAAATCACCATTATAAAGTAACGTATGATAAATCACCATTATAAAGTAACGTATGATAAATCGCCATTATAAAGTAAAGTATGATAGATCACCATTATAAAGTAAAGTATGATATATCACCATTATAAAGTAACGTATGATAAATCACCATTATAAAGTAACGTATGATAAATCACCATTATAAAGTAACGTATGATAAATCACCACTATAAGTAACGTATGATAAATCACCATTATAAAGTAACGTATGATAAATCGCCATTATAAAGTAAAGTATGATAAATCATTATAAAGTAACGTATGATAAATCACCATTATGAAGTAACGTATGATAAATCACCATTATAAAGTAAAGTATGATAAATCACCATTATAAAGTAACGTATGATAAATCGCCATTATAAAGTAAAGTATGATAAATCATTATAAAGTAACGTATGATAAATCACCATTATGAAGTAACGTATGATAAATCACCATTATAAAGTAAAGTATGATAAATCACCATTATAAAGTAACGTATGATAAATCGCCATTATAAAGTAAAGTATGATAAATCATTATAAAGTAACGTATGATAAATCACCATTATGAAGTAACGTATGATAAATCACCATTATAAAGTAACGTATGATAAATCACCATTATAAAGTAACGTATGATAAATCACCATTATAAATACATTTAAATCCACAGCCTCGTTATGTCGTAGAAGCGCTCTGATTGTCATATAAGTTACTGAAGAGAGAGAGCGAGACAGAGAGAAAGATTGAGTTAGAGAGATATATAAAGATAGACAGAGGTGATATATGGATAATACGAGCAACAGAGCTCCAGGTAGTCCATGTTTATGTTTTTTTTAAACATTGTTTGAGCAGATGAGGTAAGGATAGAAGAGTAAGAAGTCTCTCTCTCTCTCTCTCTCTCTCTCTCTCTCTCTCTCTCTCTCTCTCTCTCTCTCTCTCTCTCTCACCTGTAGATATCGTATTGGACGTGGTACTCGTAGACTGTGTACGCACCTGTTCCCACCCCCAAGGTGTGTGGACCCATGTGGCGCGCGTTCGTCTGCTGCTTCCCAAAGTTTTTGTTTGGCCTCCGGTTACTCGAGGATTGGCCGTTATATCATGCCTCCTTCCTCCCTCGAACAGCTGAGCTGTGTTTCTCTCATGTAACATTTCTTTCTTTAAGAGTCAGATCTACAAACACCTGCGGAGCTTTAATTAATATTTCTTTTCTTTCACCCATGTCGGTCACTATATATATATATATATATATATATATATATATATATATATATATATATATATATATATATATATGTATATATATATATGATGTATCACAGCATATTTACATATATATTTGACATACAATACAATCGAAACATTTTTTTTCCATAGTTTATCATCAATATATCACTGGTCATACAATACTTTAGAAAATGTGTTATTTGAGAGCGAGTTGTTGAAATGATTGTGAAAATTCGTTTGAAATTAATTGAGCAATCCTGTAACAATACATATTACAGCCTGAAACTCTGTGTGACGAGGGGCATGTTAAACGAAAGAAAAAGTAGTTCAGTATTATCATATTTACTTACGTTCGTAGACCTGTTTGCCGACAAGAGAGAAATGAAACAAAATCACAGTGAAAATAATTACAAGTTCATTCAATAGTTTATTTTTTCTTTTTCTTGCTAAAGCGGATAAATCGAGAGACTACCAATCACAAATGCGTGATCTGCATTAGGTCATATCAAGTCACCCCATCACTATTCACCTCATTAACTTATAAAAAAAAGAAGATACAATGTTCGCCCACGCCAGGGGCCTAGCCTCCCACTCTCTCCAGGGAATGGAGGAGGGGAAACAAATTACCTTATCTTGTTTCCCTTATCTTCGGTTGGGACAAGGGCCTTCTGCCCCACCAATCCATTATTCCGGACCTAATCGACGCACGAATCCTGTGAGAACCCTACTGTGTCTTCAACACACACACAACATTAACTTCCTTTCCTTTGCGAGGTGTTGGCTGGTGCGAGGCTTCGCAAGATGACTGATTTCAACATCTATTATCCTTAAGGGAAGTCAAGAGCAATGTGACGATGATGAAAGGTGGATATATATATATATATATATATATATATATATATATATATATATATATATATATATATATATATATATATTCTTTTCTTTCATACCATTCGCCATTTCCCGCATAAGTGAGGTAGCGTTAAGAACAGAGGACTGGGCCTTTGAGGGAATATCCTCACCTGGCCCCCTTCTCTGTTCCTTCTTTGGGAAAATTAAAAAAAAAAAATGAGAGGAGAGGATTTCCAGCCCCCCGCCCCCTTCCCTTTTAGTCGCCTTCTACGACACGCAGGGAATACGTGGGAAGTATTCTTTCTTCCCTATCCCCAGGGATAAAGGTATATATATATATATATACAAACGGCCGGCTTCATTTTTACGTGTATGTATGTTTGACATTATCTGTAACCCATATGTTTAGGATTGTGCTGTGTGTCTTGTGGTATGATTTTGTTTTGCTATCTTGAATTGAGAAGAAAAGTATGATTATTGTTATAAACTAATGTTTCCGTGTATTGCTATGAACAGCTTAAAGAAAGTTAATGTAATTTGGGTTTGCTGTTGAGGCTAGGCTACGACCTGACCAAGCCAAACCAACATGGACAGAATTCATGTAGTTACTCAGTGATTTGTATCTTTGTGGCTAGAGCTTTGCCAGGTCGCAACCGGGCAGAGAGATTGCGCATGATCTCAGAACGCCTGAAGATGGTGTAAAGAGTACTCCATTGGCAATTACAGCTGATGAAGTGAATGACCGTGACAGTCGGTAGGCTTCAAGCCCTTTAGATAAACAACCATCCCAACCATCTTAGGTCTGATTCGAGCCCTCGTCTTCAAACCACCTGTCATATATCATGGCTAGAGTGGCGGACCCAATTTTCGCTATTATCTTCGAGCTCTTCATACCACTGTACAGAAGCATTAGTTTATAGACGTGTCCATGTTTCTCAAAGCTTAAGTTAGCGAAGCAGAATCATTTTAAGCGAAACGGCAGCAAGGCTGAACCGAAGCTGAGCTGGCTTCGCTAAAGACTTCGTGGGTATATATATCACCCTGGGAAATATTGCTCCGTCCCCAGTTAGTGATTATTAGATAAAGGTTCATATGTATCAGCATTATTGACTGGCTCGTTGTTGCCATGGGTATTCTCCTGATTAATCATGTCTGCCTTGAGACCTTAGAGGAAGGTGGATAGCCTCTTTGCATTCACGAATGTGCATAGATTATGAGGAAAAATTGTTCAGAGTATTATGAAGCAGCTTCGAACATAATCTGCTAGCGTGAGTGAATCGTTAATATCGAATGGCCTAACCTTTCCATATATATATATATATATATATATATATATATATATATATATATATATATATATTTTTTTTTTTTTTTTTTTTTTTTTTTTATACTTTGTCGCTGTCTCCCGCGTTTGCGAGGTAGCGCGAGGAAACAGACGAAAGAAATGGCCCAACCCCCATACACACGTACATACACACGTCCACACACGCAAATATACATACCTACACAGCTTTCCATGGTTTACCCCAGACGCTTCACATGCCTTGATTCAATCCACTGACAGCACGTCAACCCCTGTATACCACATCGCTCCAATTCACTCTATTCCTTGCCCTCCTTTCACCCTCCTGCATGTTCAGGCCCCGATCACACAAAATCTTTTTCACTCCATCTTTCCACCTCCAATTTGGTCTCCCTCTTCTCCTCGTTCCCTCCACCTCCGACACATATATCCTCTTGGTCAATCTTTCCTCACTCATTCTCTCCATGTGCCCAAACCATTTCAAAACACCCTCTTCTGCTCTCTCAACCACGCTCTTTTTATTTCCACACATCTCTCTTACCCTTACGTTACTTACTCGATCAAACCACCTCACACCACACATTGTCCTCAAACATCTCATTTCCAGCACATCCATCCTCCTGCGCACAACTCTATCCATAGCCCACGCCTCGCAACCATACAACATTGTTGGAACCACTATTCCTTCAAACATACCCATTTTTGCTTTCCGAGATAATGTTCTCGACTTCCACACATTTTTCAAGGCTCCCAAAATTTTCGCCCCCTCCCCCACCCTATGATCCACTTCCGCTTCCATGGTTCCATCCGCTGACAGATCCACTCCCAGATATCTAAAACACTTCACTTCCTCCAGTTTTTCTCCATTCAAACTCACCTCCCAATTGACTTGACCCTCAACCCTACTGTACCTAATAACCTTGCTCTTATTCACATTTACTCTTAACTTTCTTCTTCCACACACTTTACCAAACTCAGTCACCAGCTTCTGCAGTTTCTCACATGAATCAGCCACCAGCGCTGTATCATCAGCGAACAACAACTGACTCACTTCCCAAGCTCTCTCATCCCCAACAGACTTCATACTTGCCCCTCTTTCCAGGACTCTTGCATATATATATATAAACGGAACAGCTGGCATACTCAAGGTGTATTACGATATCCTGTTTAGAACAGCGATTACACCTCACGACTTTAAGAATTCATTAAGGTGGACAAACGAAAAGGCATCATTTAAATCAACACTTCAGCACATATTCTTATGACGTGGGAAAAAAAAAAAATTGAAAAAGTTTAGCCTCGCACTCACATCTCTAGCAAGCCCAAATCACCACCACTGTTCCGGAGATTTCCAAGCCAACCCACCACTTTACATTGAATTAGTCGTGAGATTTCATATTTCCCTTAAGTTTCCTAAACTTTCTTAAAATCTCTCAAATTTTCCTGAACTGAAAATTCCACATATTTTTTTCCCTAAAGGCGTGAAAACCGAACATCATACTTCCTGACTTCTCCCTGACCATAGGGAACCCGTAAATAAACATGCTTCTATTTTTCATCATTACAATATACAATTTTTCTTTATATTAACATTCTCACCTCAAATGCAGTGCATATGAACGGAAATTCTCTCGTTTATTCCATGCATTTTCTGTTCCCAGTTTAACTAACATTCAACCTTTTCGTGGGGGGTGAGGGGGTGTTTTATTTATATACATTTTCTTTTATAATTTCAAGGAATAATGGTTCGAGGTGAATCACGTCTCCATAAGTAAATTGCACTATTCATCTTCTCTAGAATTCAAAACGGTTTGCACTGAGCTTATTTTCATACTTATTTCTATTATCTAAATATCTATAATGATAATGAATTTATTCTTTCAAGTGCAGTTTCGCATCGTGTTACGCGTTTTCCTTTTTCTATTGTTCTGTCGTATTGATGTCTTTTACATTGGTTCTGGGTCAACGGTCATTTAGCACTGGTGGGATGCCATTAAATCCATTGCCAAATATATATCTCAATTTAGACACAATTTATGTTGGAATGTATCATTTGTTGTTCATTTCATTGCACAAATGTATCTTATCTTTTTTTCGTGCGTGTGTGTGTGTGTATACAACACACTCGTAATATATTGTGCTGGAATTAATTCTTTTTTTTTTTCTTCCTCGTTAGTTACAAAATTGTTAACAAATTTCTCGACTACTTTTCTTTAATGATTCAACCACTGTGTGGAATGGTGAAAGTGGCACTGCGTAACACATTCCAGTAGACGTTTATATAATTCGAGATTATGCTCTGAAGTCTTCTGAATTAGCTGCTCTGAAGTCTTCTGAATTAACTGCTCTGAAGTCTTCTGAATTAACTGCTCTGAAGTCTTCTGAATTAACTGCTCTGAAGTCTTCTGAATTAACTGCTCTGAAGTCTTCTGAATTAACTGCTCTGAAGTCTTCTGAATCAACAACTTTCGTCTTAAGTTCACAAAGCAGTAAAATTTCCATTTTGTAGCTGCATATATTTAATAGAATCATCAGCCAATATGTGGACTTTTTCATTCATGATTTATATATTGAGTAGGTTAATGTAGTATGAGTTTTTCACATACATTTCCACATACATTCGCTCACATCAGCTGTCTAGCTGTCGTGTAGATAATGGACGAAACCACAGCCCCGTATTCACAACCACGTTCTCAATGTCCTTATCCATGGTTTCCCCTTGCTACTTCATACGCCTTGGTTTAGTGTATTGATAGAACGTCGTCCCCTGTATACCACATCGCTCCAATTCACCTCAATCACTCAGGCCCCGAACATTCAGAGCCTCTTGTTCAACCAGCCTTCCATCTTCTTCCAGGTGTCCTCCTTCCCCATGTTCTCTCTCCTTCCTAAGGAGTTTCCCCTTTATTCTTGCCAGAAGATGTAACATCTTTACAACCTTCCTTTGCGGAATAGCGTCAAATGCATTTTTTTAAACTTATACGCAAAGAGATTTCAAACTAGCCTCCTCTTTCTTCTAAAACTGAGCTCACTCTTTCTTAGAAATTCCAATAATTCGTTACACACGAGCTCCCAATTATCAACGATGATGTCTGCATGCGCTTCTGTTTGTGCATCTACGCCAGCTTACGCTACAGGACACGTAAAACGTCGAACTGATAATGTAATTTGTATATATTCCTCACACACATTGGCTAGGTAACCCTCATCACGTTAGCGCACCACAACAATATACCAACCTAACCCGAAACTTACAATCTACTTCAGCCTGACTGAATATAAATAGGATTGGGTATAATCCAAGTTAATCAGACTTTGATAATCCGATTTCTTTTTTTTTTTACTTGAAGTTGATCGCATTCCTCCACGTTTGACGAGGGGTGGTTCCATAAGTGATCTTATCTGGGAAGCATTGTTTCGTTAATCATAACTGCTCGTAGACTTCAGCTTCGTTACGGATCAGAATCAATTTCTTTATTGATCCGTATGAAAAGTAATTCGTGAGAATGTTTCTTTCAGTGTATGGGTGCATTTGATATGTGATTTACGTTGGAGTGTGTGTGTGTGTGTGTGTGTGTGTGTGTGTGTGTGTGTGTGTGTGTACGTTTGCATATATAAATATATATATATATATATATATATATATATATATATATATATATATATATATATATATATATATATATATATATATATATGTGTGTGTGTGTGTGTGTGTGTGTGTGTGTACCCAATGTGTGTCTGTGTACCCACCAATGAACACATAGAACAAAGGCATATCAGCAACAGAAGATGGGAAAAATAAGAGATGAATACACAAGACTGATGGAATAGGCAGGACAGTTTTCGCTACCACACCACACCACCAACACCACCACCGTCACCACACTACCTCTCACGAATTTTCAAAGCTCATAAAATTTCACTTTATACCGATTTTATTATGATTAAAAAAGTGTTTGGCAACGCAGTACGATCCAGGGTGGAAGTGAGAATGGAACTCGACCTAGGGACGTGAGGGTGGGTGAGGGGGAGAACGCGCCCTAGGGAGCAGAAGGGTGCTCGCCCTAGGGAGCAGAAGGGCGCTCGCCCTAGGGAGCAGGGGGATACTCGCCCTAGGGAGTGTGGGTGGGTGGGTGGGTGAGTTTGTGGGTGGTTGGGTGGAAGCTTGCCGTAGGCTGGAGTGCGAATATGTCATGGAAACTCGCCTTTAAGAGACGATGGGAACTTAAAAATTGAGTAAGGGGTTTGTACTCGCCCTGATGGAGATGATTCACATCTCGCTCCCTACGTTAGGAGTTTATTTTTACCTTATTCCTGCCTAAGGGTCCAGGGTCTTTACCTCCCTCCTGTGTGGCTCGTTGTCAAATACTCATTTGGTGGCCCACAGACCACACAGGCCACCTATCATGTTCCGAGACCAGGTTATCAAACGTGTGTCTTGTGTCATCTTGTTCAAGAGGTCGCACCATCTTCCTCAAAGGTTGGACCGTCGTGTTCAAGAGTCGCGTGGTCGTGGTCATTTGGTCGCACCGTCGTGCTCATCGGTCGTACCGTCGTGCTCATTTGGTCGTACCTTCATCCTTAGCGGCCGTACCGTCGTGGTCAAAAGACGTATCTCGATTAGGAACAAGATTGTGCGTTTATAGAAATGCTACAGAGGTAGATGGAGGGAGGACATATGTAACTGCTCCCAGAGCATTATGACACAATCATCCTCCACGAAGAATAATGCCATGCAGCTACGTCTATAGCATCTAGTGACGCTGATGCAGCAGCTACGTTAATAATAGCAGCCAACGACACTAATACAACTACCATGTAAATGGAAAACGAAGTTGATCTCATTCTCAAGTGAGCAAGGACAATGAGAAGCGACCTAACACCATAAGGTAATCTGATACCCTTTTTTAGGGAGATGAATCTATATATTCTTGCTTGTGTAGATGGTGTTAGTGGCCAGGATACCACTGTCTGATGCTGTTGTGTAAGATTCGTCATGTCCCAAGCTAGCCCAGACCCGTCTCTCAAGAGAGTAATTGATTGGACTCATATAAAGGTTTAAGTTGTCGTTTTGAAGGATATTGTTCGTCTTAGTTTTAGGGTCGAGTTCTCTTGAACTCTCTTAGTATATATACACGAACTGACATTCATCTTCGTGTCAGAAAATTGTAGCGAACTGCGATTTCCAGTTGATATCATATCCACTTACTTCTTAATGACCATCATTGCCTAATACATGATATGGAATCAAATCATTGTCAGATATTTTTTTTTTCCCCATTTTCTTTTTTTGCAATCTTTAATGTTTTTGTTTCATGTCGGTTACTCTTGCGTGACCCCCCGACCCCTTACCCTCCTGTAATTATCTGGTAACGTTTGTCACCTTTACGCGTTGTTGAGTTACGAACTCTACTATCTAATCAGAGGTCTAGGCTTGACCTGTGGTAACACCCGCATTACAATACGTGTCATATCTGCTGATCTTATCTCTGCTTCATGACAAGAGCTTTCTTCCACGTCTAATTACGAGAGCCAGATATATATATATATATATATATATATATATATATATATATATATATATATATATATATATATATATATCTTCTTTTTTTTTCGTGCAAAGGTGTTGAATAATAAACTTTCATCGTGTGAGAATATTCTATGTTGATGCACTTGGTGTAACGGAGTGGCTGCTTTGGAGGGAAAGCCTCGTCACGACGAGTGTATAACGCTCGCGTCACAACGAGTGTATAAAGCTCGCGTCACAACGAGTATATAACGTTCGCGTCACAACGAGTATATAACGCTCGCGTCACAACGAGTGTATAACGTTCGCGTCACAACTTGTGTATAACGTTCGCGTCACACACACACACTTGTGGTTCCAGTATTGTAATCAGTCGAGCGTGCAGTGATATAGATATAAATATGATACCTGTCTAATTTGCAAATTTCTATCGAGTGAAATGAATTAATTCATTCCTATGATATCATCACGTCTCGTCCTTGACGAGGCTAAGCCAAGGAATGTGTTGATTGTAAAGATAAGAAGAAAAAAAAAAAGACAGACAACAAAAGACTAACTTTTTTTCTTTCATACATATTGGCTGTTTCCCGCATGGGCTAGGTAGCGTCCAGAGCAAATGACTGAGTCTCAGAGGATGAGAGATCCTCATTTGGCTCTTTTCTCTGTTCCTTCTTTAGGGAAAAAGGGGATAAAGGATGAGAGGATTTCTAGCTCCACTCCGCTTCCCGCCTCACTTCGCTGCCTTCTGCGACACGCAGGGGATACATCGATAGTGGTAGTCTATCCGTCCCCGCTCCCCCTCTATCACTACGGTTTGGTACATTTAGTCCAGTTACGCGTCACGAAGTTATTCACGAAGTTACGGACGTGTGGAGGTTGTGCTTGGGCGTCCGCCATTCTCTCTCTCTCTCTCTCTCTCTCTCTCTCTCTCTCTCTCTCTCTCTCTCTCTCTCTCTCTCTCTCTCTAACTGGTTAGTCCTGAGGTCTTGGGGGCATTTTGTGGCCTAACTTAAAAAAAAAGGGGGGAAAGGGGGTTGTGGGTGGGGAAGAGATTATTATTCCGCGCCAAAAGTTAGGGGGGGATATTCTGAGGAGGGAGAGAAGGGGGGTTGGGGGGTAGGGGTCACAAATATATAACCAAAACTATCCTCGAGGATAAGAGGAAGGGGAGATAAATTCACTGGGCAAGAGTGAATATATTTATGGCCTTGTAATAACTTTGCTCTTCCTAGACCTCCCCTGGGCTGTGGTGGTGGTAGCCATGGTGTTTGGAAGTGAGGTCGGTGTGTGTGTGTGTGTGTGTGTGTGTGTGTGTGTGTGTGTGTGTGTGTGTGTGTGTTGCTTTCTACAGCCAGAAAGAGAGAGAGAGAGAGAGAGAGAGAGAGAGAGAGAGAGAGAGAGAGAGAGAGAGAGAGAGAGTGTGTGTGTGTGTATTATTGAACATTCTTGAGAGAGTATTATTGAGCATTCTTGATTCACTGAAACATCACGAATCATAAATTTTTTTTCCGTAATGATTATAAAATGGTGAATAATCATCAGAAATTTTTACTTATATAATCTTGACTGAATCCTAATATTCTGTGAAGATCCCCGAAGATCTGGTTCTAATCCGCATTACCAATAGTCATCACTTTCGGTAACCTGAATATTCAATTTTATCTTTGTATAAAGTCTCCATCGTATTTATCCTTATCAGAACCTCAGTGGTTCATTGTTGTAAGTCTGACTGTTTCGTAGCTGTGGGATACGACAACCCAGCGATGACCTGTGGTGGTGTCTCACACTGAAGGCGTAGGAGTGAAGAGCTGGCTTGTCTACCTGCTGATGATCCATATGTTCGCCGGTGGGGAGGAGACGATTTGAGGACGTTCCCCATAAATGGCTATTTACGTTTTCTTTATATTTGGCTTCCTTGGCTCATCTTTTGATATATATATATATATATATATATATATATATATATATATATATATATATATATATATATATATATATATATATACGTATATATTCAGGTAATCCCTTGTCAGTAGCCACGTTTCTTCTTCATTTATCACTTGACTGTTCTATTTCTTTCTTGGGTCTTCCCTGATGATGTCATCATTACACGAAAGTGCACTTGGGAACTTAACGTGTTTCATTTCCCCGCAGATTGCAAGATATATATATATATATATATATATATATATATATATATATATATATATATATATATAGTGGAGCAGATTGATATCTAAAGTATGGAGAAATTTTGATGTTTGTAGACAAACGGAGAGAAAATAACATTTATAATTGCTGTTATCACAAGAGATCAACCAACAAGCTATAGACCAATCCCCCCCCCCCACACACACACGCACACACACACACACACACACACACACACACACACACACACACACACACACACACCATTTCTTAATTCTCATAATAATAACTAAAGTCACTTGGAGGAAATGAAAGTAAACGCTACGTTCGCCATCCTGTTAATCACACACACTTACGACGATCGAGTCCCACAGAGGTTATTCGGCCTATAATGTGTAGCCATTCTAACTGTTTCCCCCCCAGGTGATGTGCCAGGGGGCTGTGCCTGCCTGGGGAAATCACGGGCAGAGGACGAGGCGTTTATGCCCTGCTTAATGACGGCATAGAAGGCGATTTCAGTGTAGAAAATGGAAGGCAGGTGTGCGCACACACACACACACAAAATTATCATGGAAATCGAGCCGTAAGCTTAGATTTCCTTGTTTCCTGGCGCTCGCTGGCTTGCTCGCTTGTTATCGCCCCATTACGCCATTGGCCGCGAGATGGAGAACTTGTCATAGCACGTCCTGTACCGTCTCGCGAGGACGCCGTCGAGGTGATCTCGCAGTCACCCATCTCTGGCCGGTTGCGATGATCGCAACTGCAGGATCTCAGAGCCGAGACACGAGATAACCGGAGATATGCAGCGGGGTAATGAGATGTTAGTGTCTGTTTTCCCCCTTGATTTATACTAGTTTTCATACTAGTTTGTTCTATATCTCTGTTTCTGTATGATATCTAAGGCGTTGCTCTTGTTACTCTACTTAGAGCTAGCTCTTGTTGCTCTACTTAAAGCTAGCTCTTACTCTCCTTAAAGCTAGTTTTTACTCTACTTCAAGCTAGTTTTTGCTCTACTTAAAGCTAGTTCTTACTCTACTCAAAGGTAGTTTTTACTCTACTTGAAGCTAGTGTTTACTCTACTTAAAGCTAGTTCTTATTCTACTGAAAGCTAGTTCTTACTCTGCTTAAAGCTAGTTCTTACTCTACTCAATGCTAGCTTTTACTCTAATTCAAGGTAGTTTTTACTCTACTTCAAACCAGTTCTTACTCTACTTCAAGTTCTAACTCTACTTAAAGCTAGTTCTTACTCTACTTAAAGCTAGTTCTTTTCTACTTAAAGCTAGTTCTTACTCTACTTAAAGCCACTTCTTCTCTACTTAAAGCTAGTTCTTACTTTACTTGAAGCTAGCTCTTTTGAATTCACAGCCTCTCGACCTTGACTTTAAATCTGTTTTTTTTTTTGCCCTGTAGAATGCTGAATAATGTTCACTTTACACATCACCATTATGAATGAGACAATCTAATGCTTCAGTAATATTTGTCTCTCTCAACACCCGCTCATCGCATGAATATATTTCCTTGTAAGGATGTAGAAAGAATGGAAAGATACATAGAAAAACAAAGAGCTCTATTAAAGTATAATACGCCTTACTATTTTCAAAAGGGATTTCTTCCGTTGTGGTGATGTCATGCAACAAGCCGGTCGAAACTCTCCATGAACCATTACAGACGAAGCAGTCATTGAGACACTGCGAGCTAAGTGTCGGTCACTGGCAACTTTGATTCACGAACGAAACTGTTATGTTTTGGTCTAAGAAGCAGTATTGTGTTGACTACCTGGGGTGGTTTTCAGTTGATTGGTGATATATATATATATATATATATATATATTATTTTTTTTTTTATTATACTTTGTCGCTGTCTCCCGCGTTTGCGAGGTAGCGCAAGGAAACAGACGAAAGAAATGGCCCAACCCCCCCCATACACATGTATATACATACGTCCACACACGCAAATATACATACCTACACAGCTTTCCATGGTTTACCCCAGACGCTTCACATGCCTTGATTCAATCCACTGACAGCACGTCAACCCCGGTATACCACATCGCTCCAATTCACTCTATTTCTTGCCCTCCTTTCACCCTCCTGCATGTTCAGGCCCCGATCACACAAAATCTTTTTCACTCCATCTTTCCACCTCCAATTTGGTCTCCCTCTTCTCCTCGTTCCCTCCACCTCCGACACATATATCCTCTTGGTCAATCTTTCCTCACTCATTTTCTCCATGTGCCCAAACCACTTCAAAACACCCTCTTCTGCTCTCTCAACCACGCTCTTTTTATTTCCACACATCTCTCTTACCCTTACGTTACTCACTCGATCAAACCACTTCACACCACACATTGTCCTCAAACATCTCATTTCCAGCACATCCATCCTCATGCGCACAACTCTATCCATAGCCCACGCCTCGCAACCATACAACATTGTTGGAACCACTATTCCTTCAAACATACCCATTTTTGCTTTCCGAGATAATGTTCTCGACTTCCACACATTCTTCAAGGCCCCAGAATTTTCGCCCCCTCCCCCACCTATGATCCACTTCCGCTTCCATGGTTCCATCCGCTGCCAGATCCACTCCCAGATATCTAAAACACTTCACTTCCTCCAGTTTTTCTCCATTCAAACTCACCTCCCAATTGACTTGACCCTCAACCCTACTGTACCTAATAACCTTGCTCTTATTCACATTTACTCTTAACTTTCTTCTTCCACACACTTTACCAAACTCAGTCACCAGCTTCTGCAGTTTCTCACATGAATCAGCCACCAGCGCTGTATCATCAGCGAACAACAACTGACTCACTTCCCAAGCTCTCTCATCCCCAACAGACTTCATACTTGCCCCTCTTTCCAAAACTCTTGCATTTACCTCCCTAACAACCCCATCCATAAACAAATTAAACAACCATGGAGACATCACACACCCCTGCCGCAAACCTACATTCACTGAGAACCAATCACTTTCCTCTCTTCCTACACGTACACATGCCTTACATCCTCGATAAAAACTTTTCACTGCTTCTAACAACTTGCCTCCCACTGGTATTGCCTGGTATTGCAGTGGAATTTATTAAAAAAGGGGGTGACTGTATTGTTGACTGGTTGGTAAGGTTATTTAATGTATGTATGACTCATGGTGAGGTGCCTGAGGATTGGCGGAATGCGTGCATAGTGCCATTGTACAAAGGCAAAGGGGATAAGAGTGAGTGCTCAAATTACAGAGGTATAAGTTTGTTGAGTATTCCTGGTAAATTATATGGGAGGGTATTGATTGAGAGGGTGAAGGCATGTACAGAGCATCAGATTGGGGAAGAGCAGTGTGGTTTCAGAAGTGGTAGAGGATGTGTGGATCAGGTGTTTGCTTTGAAGAATGTATGTGAGAAATACTTAGAAAAGCAAATGGATTTGTATGTAGCATTTATGGATCTGGAGAAGGCATATGATAGAGTTGATATATATATATATATATATATATATATATATATATATATATATATATATATATATATATATATATATATATACATTCATACTATACGCCATTTCCCGCATTAGCGAGGTAGCGATAAGAACAGAGGACTTAGCCTTTTAGTGAAATCCTCACTTGGCCCCCTTCTCTGTTCCTTCTTTTGGAAAATCATAAATGAGAGGGGTGGATTTACAGCCACCCGCTTCCTCCCCTTTCAGTCGCCTTCTACGACACGCAGGGAATACGTGGGAAGTATTCTTTCTCCCCTATCCCCAGGGATAGTATATATATATATATATATATATATATATATATATATATATATATATATATATATATATATATATATATATACGAATATAGGGCATATGAACGCGCACTTCGATAGAACATATGAAGCTCCAACATCCAGGCTCGAATCCAGGACCCCTGCCTGGGGCTATGATCGTGCATGTATACATATATGAGAAAATCATTTTGTTAGTTAATCTCGAAATTAATGATCACATGATCTCTTACGGTTTTATGATATTGAAGGCGATTCGGAAACAAGAAAATGACATAAAAAATAATCTGGTAAAGAAGTATTTGTAACATATCATCATCATCATCATCATGGACGGTCCAGTTATCACACACGAACACAATGTGTTCGAATGAACGAATCTGAAACAGATTTGATTCGTAAGTCTTGTTTACCGACCTCCTGCGAGCTCTTGGGTACACTGAGCAAGGCAGGAGAATGATAATACGTTGTGTAAGAATGTTATTACGGGTATGTAAAATATGAGGAGTAAAATATGAGAAGTGGGCTTCCTTGATAATCTTATATATGAAAAGTTACATTCTTAAAATCACTGAATATAAACTTTGGGCTTCAAAACATGTCTCATATATAATATGATGAGGTATGTTGAACATCTTTCTATTCCCACCTGGATGTAGTCAGTGGGGCTGTCCGGTGCTTCGAATCTTCCCTGGGAAGAAAAAAAAAAAAAAAGAAAACGGTAAGAAATCAAAGGGTAACTTTTAAAGGTCTGTGGCGTAGTGGTGGAACTGCGACATATATTCTGCAGAGTGATCAGAGCATACATAAGTTACGACTGACATTAAGTTCTCGTTTTCTGTAAATTGAGACAGGAAGTATATACGTATTTGTATATATTTTTCCTTTTTAAGTTATTTCAGCTTGAACTTTGCTTGGCATAATGAGTCAAGTCGGAGAGATAAATAATTATAACACAACATTTATCTAACGTAAATTCCACGTCGATTAGGTAAATTACCAGCCTGTCTGCTCTGAAATGGTCACACTGTGTAACGAATCGGCCCAAATACCGCTTCAAGCGAGTGCCACGTCTATCTCACAAGAGCACAACGTAGTAATTTCCCGCCGTACTCCGGGGACTGACGTAGTTATAGGAGTTACGTAACCCTTTACGAATGGAATATTATACCGGAAGGACTTTAGACACACACACACACACACACACACACACACACACACACACACACCTTAATACCAGACACTCAACCACAACTATAGACCTTCCTGTGAAAATGTTCAGGGAGTTATCCCATGATTTAACTACACCACTAACTGCTTTAATTGGTGCTTCTGTCAGACAGTCTCAATGTCCTAAAGGTTAGAAGACAGTATGTATCACTCCGCTATCCAAATCCACTAACCCAAAGTCTTTTCATAGTTTACGACCCGTTACAATTACTCCCATCTCCAGTTTGATTTGTGAAAGTTTTGTGTTTGAGCTTATGCCTGCTGACATTGCTCATTCAGTAGACCCTCTGCAGTTTGGAGACTTTAAGTCTTCCTCGTCAGCCTCCTAGACTTCGTTCACGACACCTTGAAAAAACGCAAGACTTTAGTGGCACTCGTCTTCGTTAGGCTTCACTTAGAGCTTTCTTTCGTCTTGGCAAACCATAACATCATCTTCAGGAAAGCCATGCACCGGGGACTACGAGGGTGGTGTGTCATTTCGTGGTTGTCGGACCTCCTGACCGAGCGACACTAAGCCGTCCACTTCAGTAGGAGCCACTTCGGCATCACTACCCCTAACAGGCGGTGTACCAAAGGGCGCAACATGGGACCGCTCTCCTTCCGCAACCTTATCGATGATGCCCTAAAGGTCGCACACCACCACCGCTGGAAGTACGTAGACGACTCCACCTTTGGAATGACTCTCCACAACAACTCTCCTGGCTTCGGTGCTCTTCACCACATCATTATCATCCTTCAGGAGTGGACTACGGCCAACGACATCACCAACAACCACACCAAGCCTGTGATGACGCGCATCAGCTTGGGCCCAGACAAAATCCTCTCCCCGACATCACGCTAGGCCCTAACAGCCTTCGAAGTAGTCAGAGACGTCAAATATCTTGGTGTCACAGTAGACGATGTCATCACTAGCAGCACATCTTCCTCATACCATCTGTACCTCCTCCGCTGACTGAAATCTCTAAGCGTCCCACCAGCTGAGCTCAGGATACCATCTTCACTATAGTTCACCTCCGCCTCGCCAGCCTGGTCCTCCTCACTAACAGCTACACCGAGAGACCTGCTGAAAGGGTGCAGAAAA
>NC_092237.1:13192300-13274800 GCF_036320965.1 Panulirus ornatus
TTCGCTTCAAAACATTGAACTTCAAAACACTGCAAATCAACCTCACCGTAACATAAACATGTGGTTCATAATCGTATCTTTCACTTTTCCCTGAGACTCGTCATAATGAACACCACGTCAAGATCCAGCAACACACACACATACACTCACTCACACACACACACACACACACACACACACATATATATATATATATATATATATATATATATATATATATGTATATGTATATATATATATATATATATATATATATATATATATATATATATATATATATATATATATATATTTCGGTAGAATTATAATATTACAGTAGAAAGATAACATCAAAAATCGTCCAAGATAAATGAAGCAAATGTAGAATATCGCTCACTTTCAATTTTTGTTCTTTTCAAGTAGATTCATCCCTGAATGTTCATTCCTCCGTCGCCACTGCCTCTCGGAAGCGCGGCAGCTTAGGTTAGATTAGGTATGCGTAGGTCAGGCTAAAGTTGTGGCATTCCTCGCTCCCCCACACTCCCCTCACAGAGAAGGCGAGAGAGAGAGAGAGAGAGAGAGAGAGAGAGAGAGAGAGAGAGAGAGAGAGAGGGTTGGGCGGGTAGGTTGCGCTGGACTGTGTCCACAATAACCTGTGGAGTTAAGAATAGCTGTAGCCCTGCAACTAACGGCATACATAAAGGGGAGGTGGCGCTTGTGAAAATCATTATTGGAAAATGACTGGAGAGTTTGATAGTATTGACCGCTTGCTACCACCACGTCCCCTAGCCTGCCCTGACCCGCTCCTGGCTAGCCTTGCCTTCCCTAACCTGCTCCTTGGGAGCCATGTCCCCGAACTGAGCCCTAGCTAGCCTTCCCCATCCTACCCTTGGCTAGTCTTCCCCATCCTACCCCTGGCTAGCCATCTGAACCTGCCACGACAACACCTGACTAGCCTTGTATTCTTGAAGTCTCTTCACATCATTTCAACTGTATCCACTGTATCTAAGGGTCCTAATTTAATGTAACTGTATCTAAGAATCCGGCCCAATTTATTGTAGCATGGTCTTGGATCGGACTATCCATGTCAAGCTGATGTGACATTGGGTACCATCAATGTTTCATTCTCTGGAATCGAACCGACAGCTCACAGAGGATCAGACAATACTGTAGTTGCTGTTGCTTAGCTTTTCACCGACCCCGTAAGTGCTAATGAGGTCTCTGCTCCGTCTATAATACATTTTCGCCCATCTCTGGGTTTCGGACCATTTGATTTCGAAAACAATGTGTTAAATCCATATGGTCTGTTTTCTTTCGTGCTCACTAGTCATAAGGTTTCCAGTTTTATGTTGGGATTGTTAAAATCACACACACTAACTGCTTCTTTATGATCAATGAGGATTGGATTCCATCATACAAAGCTTTGAATAGTTTTCTACATAAGCTTTGGAGGGGGTCTTACCCTTTATCTCAGTAATAGTTCTCTTGGACGTCTTATTTATCCGTTCATTGTACCATGAATCGTGCGTAGCATCATTTAATCTTCTGATCATGATCTCTTGTAATGTACCATGAACGTATTGTACACGACAACTGATTTGTGAAGTCTCTCCCTTGACATACGTCCTTGAAAGAAAGAAACAAAGAAGAAAAAAGTATGTAGTCTAAAATCGCTAACTCTACTTATCTTTTTATTTTTCTTTTCTTAGTTCATCCTTATCTCTTTTGTTATTATGATGTCAGGCTTTTCTAACAGATTTCTTGTGTCGGTAATTAACGTGTTCGTGACAGTTACTTGGTTCATGTGTTCATCTAAAGACCCTTCCCAGCCTTTCTTGTCTAACCCTGTTTATATATGCAGGACATCTTCAGTAAACAGGCTTCTATAAGTAACAGATTTATGTAGTCTACTTCTTCTACAGATGAGCTCCACGTTGTCACAAATCCCTGGTATTCTACCCTGAGATTCTGGTATATATGCTAAACAAATTTGTAATTTAAAGGCATTTCTTCTCTTCCTTTAGGATCAAGTCACTAAAAACGTACCTCTTTTATTTCGTTTATTGGTTGTGTTTTAAGCCGTGTGATTTACGAAATCTGACCAACTGATCTCCTTTTACATGACTTACAATATGTTTTTATCAAATTTGGGATTTGGCCACTTTTGTCTGTTACTTTTGGATCAAAAGGTCAGTAAAGACTTCAGTACCACATTTTCTCGTTTCTCCTCCAGTGTTGAAGTATAAGTGACGTGAACGTGAGAGGATATACGGTATCGATATTGTACTCATTTCGAGCCAACATTTCTGGGAAGATCAGTGGCAGCATTTGTTCAAAGGAGTTCTGAGGTTATTGGTACCGCTCAGAAATAGCGAGTCAGACTGAACAATACCTCGGTCATCGATTCTGATCATAAAATGTGACAGGAGCCAATTTAGAGTTTGATGTTTCTCGTGTGGCCCAGTGAGAGATGTGTGTTTGTTACGGGAAGGACCTAAGGCGGAGGCTCCGTGGTGAGGTGCGGTGTTTGGGTGAGGGTGGTTGGTGTACGGGGGCAGAGGAGATGTTGGGGGTGAGGCTGTTGTGTTGAGGCAAGTGCTTAGTGTAGTGTATGGTTAGGTTCGGTGGGTTGGAAGTTTTTTAACATAGGACGGCAGGTGACGGGCCCAGATATCATCCTCAGGTTTGGGATGACCAATGACAAATCATTTCGACTTTCTAAGATAGACTTCGAAGAATGATGTTTCACATACACCACGGTTGTATGTTTAAGTATGTGCTTTTGTTTGTGTTGTATGTCTGATTGTATGACACATGTTTGTAGGTATTTAGTTTGTTTTTGCAAGCATCCCTGCGTATGTGCTTGCAAATCTAAACAAACTTCTTCTCCTCTCTCTCTTGCAAGGAAGAAAATGAAATTAGGGGAAAAGATAGAATAAATGAGAGTTGGGGTCACTAAGTTAAGGTGACAGTGAAAGAGAAAAGACAGGCGTATGGCTGATATTTAGAGAGAAGGCAACAGTGATCTGATGCACAAAAGGAAGTGGCAGGAGGTCAAGAAGAAGGGGCAAGGCTGAATAAAAAAAAAATTGTGCTGTAGGTACGCAGTCTGTACAACTGTATGATAATATTGATAATCGGTTGGTTTACTGTACACATACCTACCTCCTCGCTCGTCCACATGACAAGTGAGTTTTCGTTCGTATTCCAATTTGTCAGCGACGATGAAAATATCGGTTGTCAGGGACGAGAAACATATAGATGTCTACAGCGAAGTAAGATTAACAAATAAACCTGTCTGAGGTTACGCCATCGGAGAAGTGGCCTGGCATAGTCCTGTTTTTTTTTTCTTCAGGTGGTCTGAATGATGAACATTTGACCCTCAGTCTGTGGCTGACTTGACCCCAAGTCATGTGATCACTGCAGCTCATCCCCTGGCTGATAAACCTCGCCTCTCACACTCATGGATACGATTGCTTCCCACAAACCTGAGGGTGGGTAAAAAAGAAAAAAAAGGAAGAAAAGTTAGCAAACTCCGCTTAAAGTTTGCCAACTTTGTTAAAGCTATCAAAGCTCCTTGAAAGTTAGCGAGGCCTCCTGATGTAAGTGAAAAATTTACCGGGTTGTCTCGAGCACATGTGTTTGTTTAGAGGGTCTGGATTGCGATATCACGGGTGTGTGAATTTTCCATAGACGACTATGAGGAGGGGAATTCCTATCCACTATTTTTATGTAATGACCGAACCTTTCAGTGGAAAAGCGTACCGTAAATACGCTCTGGATGATCTTCCCTCACCGAAGAGCATAAGATCGACGTCTTCGAGAACTAAAGAAACAATGCAGCGAACAGCTTCCTCCCTCTCCACTGCTGAAGTGCCACTCTACCCGTTAGCCGTCTGCTGATCTGGTGGTGCTCACGCGAGACGTGCAGCGCACCCAGACACAGAGATAAGAAGGTTTTCTTACACGACTTCTCTTGTTTTGTTTTGTTTTTTCAAAGTCTCTTCTGTTTTGAGACGACCTCCCGACCGTCTGGCAGTCTGAGAGCGATTCGAACCGACAACCACCCATGTTCCCAGTTCGCTTACCACCTGCAGATCACAAGACAAGACACCAGAGCGTCGTGGCCCTCACCACCCAACAGTGTGCAAACATCATTCACTCACAGACGGACACCTGAAGGCGATCAATCAATCACCTTCACGACCAAAAAGTGTTCAGTCGCATATGATATTTCCCGTTCCCACACTAAGCTTCTCGAGAAAAATACTTAATTTGTTCAAAAAATTCCGGCATGGGGCCACATGGTTTCACCAGCCGTTTATTTGAGTCTAAGAATCGCAGATCTGGAGATGGACGACTTTCTGTAGCGAATACAACTTGTGGAGGAGACCTTACTCATTCCCTCAATGGAGTCATAAGTAGCTGATGTGGATTCTACTTCCTTTTAACTAATAAAAAACAAAGTGTTGTCATCGTCATCTTAGACAGCTGGACGCATTGGATCACCGCACATATTTCATGAATTTCAGGTCCCACGCACATAAAGGTAGAGCGGGCTGGTACATTTATTCGAAAAAGAGAAGGAACGGGAAGCAGGAAGAACATTATATGATAATTATCCTAAAAAAAAAAAAGGAGAAATACGAATAAAGCGCCGTTTCCTGCGGTAGCGAGGTAGAGCCAGAAACAGATGAAGAAAGGCCACATTCGCTCCCAGCCATCCTCTCGCTGTTATGTGTAATGCTCTGAAGCCACAGCACTGTATCCACAGGCCTTTCCTTTGTTTCTCCCGGCCACTTCACATGCCTTGATTCAGTTCATTGATAGCGCGTCGACCCTTGTATACCACATTGTTCCAGTTCACTCAATTCCGTGCACGCCTTTCACCTTCCTGCATGTTCGAGCCCCGATTGCTCAAAATCTTTTGTCATACCACTACGTCTCCAATCTGTTCTCCCCCTCTATTTGTCCCTCCCATTAAGCAGTGATGATTATCGGTACCTCGTAATACACTTTCATTTTTTACCCATATCAGTCTGAGGCTCACAAACTTACATTGTTTCACAGATTCCCACAACTTCTCCACATATTTCACTTCAGCTGACTCTATCCCGTGCTTGCCTTACACCCTCTTGCATGTTCAGGACCCAAGCACTCAAAAACTTTCTCTCTCCGTCCTGCCATCTCTAATACGGTCTCCCTCTTGTGTTTGTCCCCTTATACTAACCTCCTGACTCCTCCCCAAGACATTCTCAAACCATTCTTTCCTCTTACATTTGAACTTTGTGTCACTTAACATGAAGATCCAGGTTTCTTTCTTCAAACATACAACATATCTTTCCCTTCTCACCTTGGTCACATCCACACTCATTCAGACATCTTAACCTGAGCCTTCGAGTAATATAAGCACTCTTCGCGTGATAAATAGATAGATAGATAGATAGATAGACATAGATAGATAGATAGATAGAGTTTTTATTTCGTAAGATAGGTCGACTGGGTCAGGGATATCTAAGAAACTTGACCTGTTTCTCAGCTAAATCTATCCATCTATCTGTTTATCTATCTATCTATGCCTATCTATCGATATACTTCTATCTGTCTATCTCTCTATCTATCTATATGCTTACAGAAAATAATAATTTGGAAAGCTTATTGCTTAATGCATAAGCGTAGCAAAGAAACATTACACACGCTGGGTTTCGCCTTACCTCAAGAATTATAAATATTTAATATGGTTTAATTTTGCGCGTATGTTGCAAATGCCTGCCAGTTATTCATTATTATGCTGTTTCTCTGTTTGTAGCATTATTTGTTTTTGCATTTCGTATATACACCGCAGAATTCTGAGGTGCGGGCACTGGGGTGAGTCACGCTAATTAGAAAATTATATTCAGACAGTGAAAATTTTTGCCTGCAAATTTCTGCTGGTGGGTGTGGCGTTTCAGCCTCCTCCGTTTTCTTCTCGTTTCCCCGGGTTATTGCTCGCGCTCCGTCTGCCGCCTCGCTCCCCTCCCTCCATCTTTCTCCTTGACTTTCCATGTTTTGGTCTTATGCTTCTTCCTCATTTCCACGCGCGCCAGTCTTTTATTCTTAGCTCTCTTCCTTTCTCCTACTCATATTTCTTTCTTTTTTTTTCTCTCTCTCTCTCCGTCTTTCGTCCCCACTGTCTTCCTCCTGCCAGAAGTTTGTCTTGAGTCTTGAGGTTATGCCCACGTCTCATTTTACTTTCCTTACGAATGTAAATTTTGACGAAGAACTCAGTGGTCGCCTGGACATATTTTCTCTTAGATATATATATATATATATATATATATATATATATATATATATATATATATATATATATATATCTTTTTCTTTTTTCTGTATACATATTTGCCATTTCCCGCATTAGCGAGGTAGCGTCAAGAACAGAGGACTGAGCCTTTGAGGGAATATCCTCACCTGGCCCCCTTCTCTGTTCCTTCTTTTGGAAAACTGAAAATGGAAGGGGAGGATTTCCAGGCCCCCCGCTCCCTCCCATTTTAGTCGCCTTCTACGACACGCAGGAAATACGTGGGAAGTATTCTTTCTTCCCCATCCCCAGGATAAATATATATATATATATATATATATATATATATATATATATATATATATATATATATATATATATATATATCTTTCTTTTCTTTTAAACTATTCGCCATTTCCCGCGTTAGCGAGGTAGCGTTAAGAACAGAGGACTGGGCCTTTGTGGAATATCCTCACCTGGCCCCCCCCTCTGTTCCTCCTTTTGGAAAATTAAAAAAAAAACGAGAGGGGAGGATTTCCAGCCACCCGCTCCCTCCCCTTTTAGTCGCCTTCTACGACACGCAGGGAATACGTGGGAAGTATTCTTAATCCCCTATCCCCAGGGATAACATATATCAATAAGAATTCCACCCCTTTCAATTTGTTTCCCCATTTTGAGACCATTTATATAACCTTATATTAGGAATCAGTTTGAGTTTCTCGTGCGTTCGGTGAATTATAAGTTTCTTTTTAGAGAAATGCTCGCTTGGTATCTCGATAACCAAATTTTTTTACATCCTTGATAAAGTGTAAGATAAATTGCTTTATGAATCCGACAGCCACACGCGTGGTGGTTTACCTACCTGACCGAACCTTTTTTCTTTTTTACTTACTTATACCCATATTTTTCCAACAAAAGCTGCTCAACACTAAACGTTCTTAAGTCTCCTTGAAGAAATATGTATTGGATTATGAGCATTGTATAAAGTCGTTGATTCAGTGATACTTACCCAAGTACTATACACTAACTCTCCTCAATTTATGGCCCTTGTAGATCACCCACTTCTCGTTGCTGAATCAGAAATTGCGGTAAGTTTAATGTCCGCGCCCTTGTATGTAAATGAACCATATTTATATGTAAAGTTTATTAGCATAAGCAATTCCGCTAGAGGGCCAGCCAGCTAGCCCAGGGCTGGGGGGGGGAGGAGGGACGGCAAGTTTTTTTAGAAAAAAAAAAAAATCAGGGAGTGGACGAGGAACCACGAGCTAGAAATTCTCGTATTAATACGTAAATTATTCTTTGGTATTTTTAGACTTGATGTTCGACTGTGGAAATGAAAGATCCATATAAATAGAAGAGATGGAATTGAGACTAAAGAAGAATTTTGACCTGATACGATGGAAAGAGAGGGGTCTCTACACCAGTTTCCCCTCCACACGGAGTGTTCGTTGGAAAGTTCTCTGGACTCTGGTGGTCAAGAGTTTTTAAAGGAAAACACAAGAAAAATTACGACACATTGAACCTCAGGCTTAACGGAGGAGCTACATTGTTGTGGGACTGTGCTACAGGTGAGGGTGTTGTTTGTATTATTACAACTGGAGTAAAGTTTTTGTACGAGGGAACAGCGACAAACCCCCCTTTTCAAGTAGCATTCATTACTTCTTGTAACATTGGTCAACACAGTAGCCATGGAAGGAAAAAAAAAAAAGGAATTTTTTTTTTCTTCTAGGCTACAAAATGTAGAGACCTTCTCGTCACTCTCGACAGGATGATCTGGAATCGTACGACGGATGTACGACGGAAAGGAAAAGAGGCTGAGAGGATGACGTGAACTAGGGTTTTCGATTTCCTTAACGATCGGGATCAGTAATTACGGGGAGACTATAATAAAAAACCAGATGGATAGCAAAAAGGAGAAACTCCCTGAGAGTGAGACAGAATAGTTTTCAAGGAAAGATCATGGTTATCAAACTTCTCAGATTTTTTACGAGAGAGTGAGCTCAGTTTTAGACAAAAGAGAACGTTAGTTCCATTCTCAGTATCTGCATTGACCAGAAAGTATATCTGAAAGTCCACTACATAGGAAGCTGGTGGTAAAGAGGCTGAATCTTTTCAAGCGAGGGTAAAGGAGGGAGTACGTCGGTGGTTATTTATAATTTTAGCAGAAAGGAACAAAGGTCCCGTATCGGGGAACCTTCTCGAAATGGACTGAGGTCGCCAATGGCGTACCGCAGGGTTCTGATCTAGGACCATAATATTTCTTGGTCGTGGTGACTGACTGACTCTTCAGAAGGATCGTACTTCGACCAGACTATGTTTAAGGAAGATGCTAATTAGTTCATGAGGGAGGTAGAAGGCGAGGAGGAGTGCACCAACCTACACAGGGACATTGACAAGCTCCAACATTGATTTGAGACATGAATAGTGAAACTCAACCTCGCGTAAATGTAGATTAATGAGAGGGTGTTATGACAGAGGATCTCGATGTGGATATTACCTTATAGGAAATATAGCGCAGGAATATCTAAGTGAGAAGGACATGGTAGTATTCCCTATCCCCCAGCTGTCGCGAGAACCTCCCTCACCCCCCACACCCTATTTTGATGAAGTCAGCGGCAAGCATTTATTGGAATGATGAAGAGATGGAAGACCCAGAGGCCAGAACGTGGGATGAACCAATACACTACTTCAAAGTTTAAATGAGGTTCTCTTACAGTATAGCATGGAGAGGTGAGAGGAATAACTCGAGAAAATTGTGAGGGGGGGCGGACAGCATACACAAGTTTGGAAAGTTCAATGAGGGTAGAAAAAGTTCAAGAGATAAGAGTCTCATGAGTTTAGAATTCCCTCACCTTACAGCTCCAATAGGTGATTACTCTCTCTCTCTCTCTCTCTCTCTCTCTCTCTCTCTCTCTCTCTCTCTCTCTCTCTCTCTCGCTCTCTCTCTCTTGAACGCATAACACACTTCCAAGATAAAATCTCCGATCCCTCCACGTAGGATTTATTGCCATCATCTGATACTCCCCTCCTTGAACATCCCTTCTCCCACCTTCCCCACATCCCCTACGGTCTTGGAATACCCTCTCCACAACCCTGTCAGACACATCCTCACTCGCATCCCTCCCTTCAGGAGGCCGACGCCACGTACTGACCCATTAAACTCATCACGGACCACGAGGAGGAACAGGCGGTCGTGATGTTTAACTTAGCCACCACGCTCATGGTTCTCGCGCTCGTGTAGATCTCTTGACAACATAATCACTTCACGAACACGTCACACCACACGGTATGTCAACTAATTACAACCCTGTGTGGCCTCGGATTAATTCATAATATAACTTGCTTACAGAGATGATGATTTGTCAGAGGGAATTAATTTCAACCATAGGCTGACTTCTGGTTGATCTTGAAAGTCGCTTCTGTCAAAGCAGCAACACATTTTCTATCCAGAATTGACGCTGTGGTAAATGTACTAAGTCCGACTACAGACCTGAAATGCCAGCCATCTCTACCTCGTTACTGCTTGTTAGGAGGCGAATTGAAGAGGTTGTTAGGCGTGAAATATCACCGTGTTTGTGAGAATTTCTTATGAGAGGGTCGTGGGGGATTATATGTAGGTCATAAGACCTTCGTAGTTCACGGTGGGAATTCGAGATACAGACGAACATTGTAAGGTAAGAGGAAGTAACGTATAGAGATAAACCAATGGCTTTCACAAGTGTCTCTGGACCTAGCTTCAAGGATATAGGAAGAGAGAAAGACGAAAAGAGAAGGAGAATTTCTCAGCTGAGCTGTTTCAGGAGAGACAAAGATACCATAACGGTCAATTCTCGAGTTGCCGGTCTCCAAAGGGAAGCTGTGGGAAGCAGCAGCCGCCAAATGCGTCCATCGGGGTCCAGGCTTTGATGGAAGAGACACACGCAAACAGCTCGCGAGTGCTCGGAGGGATGTTTGGAGATGGGTGATGCCTGGGGAAACTAATGCGAGGCGAGGCTTTTGTCTTCCACTCTTCACTAATAGAAAGGCGGAGGAAGAACCACCTCAGATGTGCCAACCGTACTCCACACTAGGGAAGAATAAGACTGCGACACTTAAACAGAGTCTCCAGCTTCTGGGCTTGACCACATCTTCCCCTCTGCTCTGGAAAATTGTACGTAATGAACCCACCAACTGCTCCCCAAAAGCCATTGGTATTTTATAACTACTGAAATTATTATATTTTTTTTTGCAAGCGTTTATTCCAATCTACTGGGATGTTATTTGTCCCAGCCAGAAGCACTGCTTGCAGACCTCGGATAGACTGACTCTTCTTCTACACCTCTCTCTCTCTCTCTCTCTCTCTCTCTCTCTCTCTCTCTCTCTCTCTCTCTCTCTCTGCCAGAGTAGAATCAAAAACCTTCTTCATAATGAACTTTTCTTTTGGTATCAACTCCATTCCGTCATCCCTTTCTGTTCGCCGAGATGTTGCTGCCTTCTCTCTGTTCCACAGGTGTTTCGGCCTCTGCTCCCATTAGCTTCCTGCAGGTGTCCCAGTCACTATGGCCTTGCTTGACCCGTGGCCGTACAGGTGGCTGCTGCTGCTTCCTATAGTGTTTGTGTGGAGATCAGCCCTACGAGGATTGGTCGTTATATACTACTCTTCTTCAAGCTGCAAAATTGCTTAATTCTTTTTCATCTTTCTTCTTTCCTTCTCCGTCTAACTTTTCCATTTTTAAAAACCAGGCCTACACACACACACACACACACACACACACACACACACTCAAGGACCCTGTATTACGTTCTGATTTTGTTTCTTCATACATTTCATGTTTGTTTTCTTTGGAAATTGCCACAACTGGGTCAAAGTTCTTCCCCGTGCTATGTTCGTCTACTACTTAACATTCCACGTTCGACCTAACAGATATTTTCATCATCTGTCTTAAAGCCAGATCACAACCCTCATTACAACTGAGGTATTTCCCCTATTATTATCTATCCATTATCTTCCTCGTGTGTCGTCAGGAGGAGAATTGGCTCAGCATCACACATACCTATCATGATAGACTCACTCCCATGACAACCAGCATCCTTCCAATGCAGCATGACAGATTATCCCTCAAGACACTTTTATTCATTTGTCAATAACATGAAACGAAAAATGTTCCAATCATATCCTTTGTTTTCGGCTTGGGCAAGGAGGCATTGCGACCCTTTAGCATGACTATACGACCCTAGGGGTGTGATGCCATGACCTTTGACCTGACCATTGACTGTGTCAGGTCAAAGTTCAGGCCTTACAGCTCCAATAGGTGATTACTCTCTCTCTCTCTCTCTCTCTCTCTCTCTCTCTCTCTCTCTCTCTCTCTCTCTCTCTCTCTCTCTCTCTCTTCAGCATGACTATATGACCCTAGGGTGTGATGCCATGACCTTTAACCTGACCCATTGACTGTGTCAGGTCAAAGTTCAGGCTCTCTTACCCAAGGGCGAGGGCCCGTCCTGCTCGAGGTATTAAGACCGACTCCAGACACAATAATACCCCTTCTGACATAACAGAAATAGAACCATGGAATATCGCTCTCAGATTACAAGCTGGGGACGTTTGTGGCCCATTTATTAGATCCCATTGCCTTCAAAGTGAAGGGGTCGGGGGGGGGGGGGGGTAGGTTACAGCCGTCCGTTTTCCTTGTCTTGGCAAAACCGCTAATCCACCCTCACAGTCTGTATAATCCGGATTAGCCCGCATGCGAACGGTATGATGCTCCTCCTCGCCTCGCGTACTTTTCTTTGATTAACCTGACTGGATGCGTTTTTTTGCTGTTTGTGGATTGTTTCATTCATACGAACTCGTCATGAATATATTTCAGTCTGGCCTATATTCCTGTGTGTATAATATGTCGCGTAGTTGATTATTCATTGTGAATTGAATTTCAAATAGGCCCTTGTCTCAAGCAAGAAGAGGAAGAAGTAGAGATGGAAAAGAATCTCTGTCCTATATGGTCTAAGCAGAAACTACGTGTAAATCGAGTAGCTGTGTTGTTAAGTGTGTAACACAGCAGAAACGAATTGAAAAAGAAATCAATACTTGCTGTTGATTGAGATAATACCTGGCATGTCTTCAGGTCACACAACGGGAGAAGTCTGGTATGACCTATCAGTTTTATAGATATAGCCAGGTGGTGTATAGGGTTATGGTGTAGCCAGGTGGTGTATAGGGCGGTGGTGTGTAGCCAGGTGGTGTATAGGGGGTGGTGTGTAGCCAGGTGGTGTATAGGAGGTGGTGTGTAGCCAGATGGTGTATAGGGTTATGGTGTAGCCAGGTGGTGTATAGGGGGGTGGTGTGTAGCCAGGTGGTGTATAGGGGGGTGGTGGAACGAGGATCCAGTTCTTGATACGGTCGATGGCCTGGTCGTTATACCAGTAGGTCGTATTGTCGTTCTCAACGATGGTATTGTCGTGGCCAAAAGACCTTACCCTTGTGCTCAAGTATCGTACCGTCGCGATAAAGTATCGTGCCATCTTCAAGTGTCTTACCGTTGTGCTCAAGTATCGTAACATCGTTAATTATCGTACTGTCGTCCTCAAGTATCGTAACATCGTCAATTATCGTACTGTCGTCCTCAAGTATCGTACCGTCGTGCTCTCAAGTATCGTAACATCATCAGTTATCGTACTGTCGCCCTCAAGTATGATAACATCGTCAATTATCGTACTGTCGTCCTCAGGTATCGTATACCGTCGTGCTCAAGCGATCAAAATAACCCTAACACGTGATATCCAGCTTTAAACAATATGCTTTGATTTCATGTGTATTCCGGTTTGACTATGTTTAATGCATGGAAAATATGTACTTTCGGCGATCTTATCTCGTTTCGTGTTCGTCTTGAGCCCACACCACCACAGACGGGGTTGGTAAGCATGATTTGAATGTATGCTGAAATGGTTTGGACACGTGGAGAGAATGAGTGAGGAGAGGTTGACAAAGAGGATACGTGCGGTCAGAAGTGGAGGGGACAAGGAGAAAGGGGAGACCAAATTGGAGGTGGAAGTATGGAATGAAAAAGATTTTAGGTAATCAAGGCCTGAACATGCAGGAGGGTGTTTGTCGTGCACGGTATAGAATGAATGGAAGCGATTTGGTATACAGGGGGCGACGTGCTGTAAGTGGACTGAACCAGGGCATATGGTTGTGGATAAGGGAGCTGTGGTTTCGATGCACTACACATGACAGCTAAAGAATGGATGTGAACGAATGAGGCTTTTTCTTCCTCTCTTTCTAGCGCTTCTTCGCTAACTTGGGAAACGGCGAACGGGTATGGAAAATGTATGTATATTCTAATTCCTAAGTATAGCTTCTCCATAAGAGAATATATATATATATATATATATATATATATATATATATATATATATATATATATATATATATATATATATATGTGTGTGTGTGTGTGTGTGTGTGTGTGTGTGTAGGTGTATGTGTGTGCGTGTGTGTGTGTATATAAACAGACAGAAACAGGCAGAAGCATTTTACTTAAGAGAGAACAGACACCAGAAGGTATTTAACGCAGCCATTGTCTTCACTAACTCGCCTCTAAGGAAGTCAAGAAAAAGAATTTCACGCACTTAATTCCTCCCATTTCTACACTCCAGACTTTCCATTTTTTTTCTTTTTCACACACGCCACTCCAGTCTATCCATTTTCTTTTCACGGCCCCTCAGGCGCCCACGAGAGAACACGTTAACACGGCGACGACGGTCGAAGTCAACAGGCGAAATGTAGTCGGCATTCGCGACCCTACGGCGCTTCGTAGTCCATCTTCCGCGTGATTCAAGTATCCAGGAAGTTTGTGGATGAAGTTAGAGAAGTTTGTTGAACGTGGCAGTAGGGGCTTAGGAACGGAAGAACAGGGGAGGAGGAAGAGGAGGAGGAGGTTAGCGTGTGTGTGTGTGTGTGTGTGTGTGGGGGGGGGGGGGGGGGGGGTTGAAATGTTGGGTGATTACTTAGTGACGACCTGGGGGCGAGGAGAGAGGGTGGGAGACATGCGATGGGGAAGGAGGGAAGGAGAGAGGGAGGGATGCGATGGGGAAGGAGGGAAGGAGAGAGGGAGGGATGCGATGGGAGGAGGGAAGGAGGAGAATACTCTACGTGCCTAACCTAACCTCTTGAGTACCTTTGACGAGGTTTTGGGGCGAGGATGAGTTTACCCAGAGAGAGGAGAGAGAGAGAGAGAGAGAGAGAGAGAGAGAGAGAGAGAGAGAGAGAGAGAGAGAGAGACTTCTCGCTTAAATCGAGTACTTCCGACGAGGTTTTGCCTCAAGGCAGAGGATTCAGAGAGTTATAGGAAACGACGAGTCGTATTAGTTGCGTGCTGTCGGGGCGTTACGTGTGGAAGCCAGCAGCCCACCACGTGTGGGGGTGTTGTGAGGCAGAAGGAAGAGACAGCAGCCACTTGCCAAAGAAGTGACACTTGACAGCCACAAGAGGTGCTGGATTTGATGCGCAGCCGTTGCTATTTCCCGCCAGATATTAGTGGGAGAGAGAGAGAGAGAGAGAGAGAGAGAGAGAGAGAGAGAGAGAGAGAGAGAGAGAGAGAGAGAGAGAGAGAGAGAGAGAGAGAGAGAGAGAATGATACTGTCCAAGCCATGTTCGCATACGGGCATCTTGGGTCACTAAGAAAACAAAAAAAAAAAAAAAAATCCTCCCCCCCAAAAAAATACTATTTCCCGTTACCACTGAGTTAATCCGCGGGATTGCGACATTCCAGCCACCCCCCCCCCTCCCATTCCCCACCCCCCCTTCCATAATCCATTCTACCATGATATATCCACCCTCCCCCCCACTCCCCCCACATTCCCTCCACAGTGGTGGCGGAAGCTGGTTCACCGGAGACACCGACCGTTGTCCCCGAAGCGAACACCGTGATGGTGTACATAAGGCCATGATTCCAAACTGGTATATATCAACTCGTCCAGCAGGTAATCCTTGTGTCGAAAGAGGGTTTCATGTTTTTCTCTCAGTGCCAGAAACTTATTAAGTTCTCAGGTCAAACACTGGCAGTGTTAGGAGATAAAAGTTAAGCTTCCCCAAGAGCTATGTTGACCTCCATGAGCTATGTTGACCTCCATGAGCTAGGTTGACCTCCATGAGCTAGGTTGACCTCCATAGCTAGATTGACCTCCATGAGCTAGGTTGACCTCCATGAGCTAGGTTGACCGCCACGAGCTAGGTTGACCTCCAAGAGCTAGGATGACCTCCATGAGCTAGGTTGACCTCCAAGAGCTAGGATGACCTCCATGAGCTAGGTTGACCTCCAAGAGCTGGGATGACCTCCATGAGCTAGGTTGACCTCCATGAGCTATGTTGACCTTCATGAGCTAGGTTAACCTCCATGAGCTAGGATGACCTCCATGAGCTAGGTTGACCTCCAAGAGCTAGGATGACCTCCAAGAGCTAGGATGACCTCCATGAGCTAGGTTGACCTCCATAAGCTAGGTTGACCTCCATGAGCTAGGTTGACCTCCATGAGCTATGTTGACCTCCAAGAGCTAGGATGACCTCCATGAGCTAGGTTGACCTCCAAGAGCTAGGATGACCTCCAAGAGCTAGGATGACCTCCATGAGCTAGGTTGACCTCCATAAGCTAGGTTGACCTCCATGAGCTAGGTTGACCTCCATGAGCTATGTTGACCTCCAAGAGCTATGTTGACCTCCAAGAGCTAGGATGACCTCCATGAGCTAGGTTGACCTCCAAGAGCTAGGATGACCTCCATGAGCTAGGTTGACCTCCAAGAGCTAGGATGACCTCCATGAGCTAGGTTGACCTCCATGAGCTAGGTTGACCTCCATGAGGTAGGTTGACCTCCATGAGCTAGGTTGACCTCCATGAGCTAGGATGAACTCCATGAGCTAGGTTGACCTCCATGAGCTAGGTTGACTCCCGAGAGCTGTGTTGGCCAAGTTATTACATACCTTTCGATTAGCAAGCCTGCGTGCTATCTATTTTTTTTCTACTTATAGTGACGGACATGGTGCGGCCAGAACATGCCCTAATCAAAGGCCATCTCGTGTGATAGGAAATAATACGAAAGAGAAAAGGAAAATGTTGAAAATGAATCAGGAGTCTGCAGGTGCATGTGAAACTAACTTCTGAACGTAGCGCGATTATGATAGGAGTAAAAAAAAGGGCAGAGAGAGAGAGAGAGAGAGAGAGAGAGAGAGAGAGAGAGAGAGAGAGAGAGGAGAGAGAGAGAGAGAGAGAGGGAATCCCACAGTTCAGCCGTTCCAGGGAGGAAGGTGGTATCAGAAAAGCGAATCCTGGAATACACGACTCACTTCTCGTGTCATCAACCAGAGAGAATCACTGTCATTGTCTCTGCAGGAAGCCTTGTTACTTATACTGGCAGGAAGAACCATGTTCGAGAGAGAGAGAGAGAGAGAGAGAGAGAGAGAGAGAGAGAGAGAGAGAGAGAGAGAGAGAGAGAGAGAGAGAAGGATGATATGCAGAGGTCAGAAATCCTCTGACAAAAAAAGGATTTACATGGGAAGGTGATGCAGGAGACCAGGAGTGAAAGGTCAGTCGACGTAGAAGAGTACAATCTCGTCAAGTTCTCACTCAAAAGGTGTCCATCCTCTCTCTGCTGCTGATCGTAACGCAGCCTTGAAGTTGCATGACTTACATGCAAGTGATCCTGGGAACATTATTGGTTAATGACCATTAACTGTTGATGACTATTAAACCCACCAGAATGAATAAACATAGTCTTATATCACACCAGTGAGGGACGGTCACCCTCCTCACTCACCACACGACACCAGAGCAGCTCACGCACCCCAGCTGACGGTCCTGAATTGAGCGGTGTCATCTTTCAACATCGACGTCTCCAGCTGTAAACCACGGTGGCTTTCAACCACACCTGCTGCTTGCTTGGTGGCTGGCAGGGAAGCAGGTGTTCCATGTGATCCGTGGTCAAGCTTTCTGTTAAGGTTTGCAAATCTACGGTTGCGTGGGGTAATCACTTTGGTTAATTACCAGTTGAAGATTTCGTTCTTCGAGGCGAGATCGTTTACGTCGCGAGATCATGCAATGCCTCGATGTATCAGGCCAATACCCTGCAGGCAAGGGCGGTGGTTAGATCGGGAGTGTCAACACTATGGTCTTCGATCAAAGTTACTCATCGGAACTTCTGGCTCGCTTAAACGTCTTCCGTAATCCGAGTAAGATGGATGTCGAAGGTGTTTAACTGAACGCAAGGGTTTCGATGAGAAAACTTTGATTTGAGAGACACCGTCTCGTTTACTGCTCTGGCCTTTGTCGTTTTCTGTGGGGGTCTGGTGGTGATGACACAGCCTAGCAATAGCATGACCACACAGGAATCTCCTTCACAGAATCAAGAGCCTCAACTCGTCTCACTTATCCAACCCTAACAACACCTCACAGATTCCCTCCGACTTAGTTCACCACAGTTGTGTGCCCAGGACACCGCGTGGGAGCGTCCGTCCCATAAACACGATCAGACAGGGTCGATCTCCCTCGATCTTCTTCATCCCGTGCGAGAGAGAAACCCCACTGAAAATGATCCTTCGCTAGACAAACATGGTCGCTACGCTCACCTCGCAACCCCTCCTCCTTCAGGACCACAAGCCCATTACGACGGAAGAACTCCTGTTAACCCCCTCTCGTGGACAAAGCCACAACCCACTCCGGGAGGAGGAGAGAGGTCATATTACCTTCTCCCCCACACCTCCTTCAGATTCAAGTTCCTGCCAGCCCTTTGATACGAGGAAGTTACCCTTCGGGAAGAGTAAATATGAGGAAATTCAGTGCGGACCTTTTGACAACAACGGCGCGACCTTTGAACACTGTGGTACAACCCTTGAGCGCGACGGTGTGACCTTTGAACTCGATGGTACAACATTGCCAGCACGATGGTATGACCTTTGAACACCGCGGTAGAACCTTTGAGCACGACGGTGTGACCCTTGAACACGAAAATACAACCGTTGAACACGACGGCACGACTTTTGAACACGGCTGTTCAACACCTGAACACAACAGTGTCAACTGTTGGGTATATAACATCCTGGCCTCTCGTCTAATGCCAGAGGGTCGCATCGTCGTAATCAGGGGTCGTACCATCGTTCTCAGGGGTCGTGCTACTGTACCCAAGGGTCGTACAGAGGATGATGCCCTCACTTCCCGTATTTATATACAGCATTAAAGATGCCACGATTTCTCCCTGTTGAAAGAAGTAGCAAACAACGTCTCAAGACCCACAAAGTGTCCGTATGTGTTGAACCTCTCCTCTGGTCAGTCTGTAAACACACCACTGCACTATACCACCACACTGCCTCCTTTCCCACACACACACACACACACACACACACACACACACACACATTAGGAACAAAACCGATAGATAAGAACGGGTCATTGAGCGTGTGTGTGTGTGTGTGTGTGTGTGTGTGTGCGTAGGTGACCATGATCATGTGAACGACCAGTGTGTGGAATTGGTTCCCCAAATCTAATTACCGAACAGCGAGTTGGGTTGCGATGGAGGCGAGCTGAGTTACGGGGATAAAGACGAGTAGGTGTGGCTGATAGCCTTGGGAGCACAAGACCAGTTGGGTAGCCTGATGCCCTGAGGACAGAAGACTGACTGGCGAAGACCCTGATGACTTTGAGAGCAGCAGACTGGTGGAGAGCCTGATGACTTTGAGAGCAGCAGACTGTTGAAGAGGCTGATGCCCTTGAGGGCAGCAGACTGGTGAAGAGGCTGATGTCCTTGAGGGCAGCAGACTGGTGAAGAGGCTGATGCCCATGAGGGCAGCAGACTGACTGGTGGAGAGCCTGATGCCCTTGAAGGCAGCAGACTGGCGAAGACCCTGATGCCCTTGAGGGCAGCAGACTGACTGGCGAAGACCCTGATGACTTTGAGAACGGCAGACTGGTGGAGAGCCTGATGCCCTTGAGGGCAGCAGACTGGTGGAGAGCCTCATGCCCTTGAGGACAGCAAACTGGTGAAGAGGCTGATGTCCTTGAGGGCAGCAGACTGACTGGTGGAGAGCCTGATGCCCTTGAAGGCAGCAGACTGGCGAAGACCCTGATGACTTTGAGAGCAGCAGACTGGTGGAGAGGCTCATGGCTTTGGAAGTTATCAGACTGGTGGAGGGTTTTTATTCACCATAATAAGAACCAAAGACCTGGAAGAAATTTGTCAGGCCGTATCAGTCTGCGACATGACCGAGTTGCGTTAGAAAAGAGATAGTCAGATAAAGTTACGTTGTACATAATCGACAGGAAACAGTCATAATATTAGGAGGTCGCTGCAGTCATTACGAACGATATTAACCAGCCCCTCATTAGATCCGTCAGTAAGGGCCATGTCCCCCAGGCATGGCCACCTTTAGTTGGCTCATTAGGGCTGTCATTTATGGCAAAGTCCCCGGACACGAACGCCGCTGGTAGGCCCATCAGGCTCGTCAGTGAGGGCCATGTACCTGGCTAGACTTGGACGCCCCTGGGAAATCTTGAACAGAATTCGTAGTCTGCAAATAACGAATCCACGTCCGCGAGGCAAAAACTGTGTTTACGAGTATTTCTGATTCCACTAAGTAGTAACGTAAAGGCAACGTAGATATCCGCAAATACCGTTAGAATATACGATTACAGTACGTAAACACCAGTCGTGATGTCGTTGTTATAAATAATACTTTACGTACAGGATTTTGAACTTGAACATTCGGGTTACCTGAAATGTTCCTGTTCTTCGATACTCAAGAACGAACTAATGCGAGATTTCACTGTTATACAGATTTCCAGCTGTGCTGTAAACCAAATCATTACGCTCATTTCTCTGACAGTAAGTAAGGAAGCAGAGGTAGGAAGCAAGAGGCAATCATCAGATTAAAGATAATAAACGAGGGTTTAATAGAAGAGGCAAATTCTTATTTCCTCCTTCATCGTGGTTATATGATCTTGTTTGTGGTGTAATTACAAGCGAGTGTAAGTAGGATTTCTGTGATGAGGAGGTCTGCAGATTCGAGGGTGCGTTCCATGCTGATGCAGGGTAAGGTGGGTTCCTATGGGGTAGAAAGATCGTTGACGGTTGCGGACTGATCTCTTTCCCTCCGTTGTTATAACCTCATGGAAGATCATCTTTCGCTAGCTGTGGTGACAACGTGTTCCAGGTGGAGTCTGGAAACACAAGTCATCTTTCGCTAGCGGTGGTGATAACCCGTTCCAGGAGGAGTCTGGAAACACCAGTCATCTTTCGCTCGTGGTGGTGACAACCTGTTCCAGGCGGAGTCTGGAAACACCAGTTATCTTTCGCTAGCTGTGGTGACAACCTGTTCCAGGTGGAGTCTGGAAATACCAGTCATAGTATTATATCTTCACAGTCGCCTTCCTTCCTGTGGTGAAGCTGTTTTAGGTAGGGTAGTTCCGAGTAGGCATAGAAGGTCATGATGTCTGTGATCTAAAAGTATATTTCCAAAAGAAGAAAAATTATAATGGTGACTTATTTCCAGATGGCTGTTGATACATCGGTCTTTTGTTTATTATTTTTAAGCCAAGCAGTGTTGATTCAGGATCTGAAAAAACCGTATTTATTAGCCAAAGTACTTGTATAACACACACACACACACACACACACACACCACACACACACACACACACATACACACACACAGCCAGCCAAACATAGAGCATATTTTGTTAGTCTCTCTCTCTCTCTCTCTCTCTCTCTCTCTCTCTCTCTCTCTCTCTCTCTCTCTCTCTCTCTCTCTCTCCATCTTCCACTCTTTTACTCAAAAAAGAAAAAAATTATTCCCTTCACAGGCGTCACGCCAGCCAACCTTGCCACACACCCACTACCCTTCCTCCTCCTGCCGCCGTCCTCGTCTTGCGGACAATATTGCCTCGCGCAGAGCAACATCTGAGACTCGTCTGAGTCCCGAGACTTACAGGAGAGAATTTCAGATGCTCTGGAACCGTCAAGACGCCTTGGGGAAGCAGGGATATCACAGGTATTAAGGGGTAAGTCCAGCTGCCAACGCTCTTTTTTTTTTTGCTTATCTCCCCTCCTTCCTCCTCTCTCTCTCTTATTTTATTTTGTTCATGTTGTCTGTCTTTACCTATTACACAATAGTGATCTAGGGTCTGGAGCTGCGGAGGGGAGAGAGTATATACAGGTTGCATAAATGGTGGAGGAGGATGCAATGTCAATGTTGTCCCAATCATGTTATACGAATATGATCTAAGAATCCTTGAAGTATCCTGTGTGATCCATAGAAATCTACGTTTCCCTTCGTTGAATATAATCACAGTTAATCATAACTTCTCTCGGTATAATTTCATTATGAACTCACTGTTCGGGCCAGTTCACAGTCTCATAGCCAATTTCCAGTTTGGGTCTTACAGTTCTGACCATCTTTACAGCTACAGTCAGTTACAGTCATTTTGATACCAGTGACTTTCTACATTTCTCCCGCTCTACGTATAGTCGACTTATCTCAAGTACTTGACGAATCTTCTCGAATGTTCTTGTGTTACAGGTTCCTCATTTCTCATACAGAGTCGTTGGCTACAATTTGGGTGATACAGAGGATAATATTAGTGATCGTGCAGTTAACTATGTTGTTATACTTACCCCTTAAGTGCTTATTTGAATGATGTAGATCTAACAAAGGTAATGTGATAGCCAAGTCCTGAAGATGTGGTAACCAAATTGCAGTGTAGTAACCAAGCGCTGAAGAGTGTGGTAACCAACTCCTTAGTGAGGAGGTATTTCTCAAAGGACATGGTACGGTAGGAAAAAGTAAAGGAATTCATTCTTGCCTGCATTCTTGAAGCCACAGGTGTTTTGAGATTGGAATGTTGTGTATATAACCAGTCAATACTCGCCTCTGATACAGTGCATACCCTCTGATACAGTGTATTGCCTCTGATACAGTGTATTGCCTCTGATACAGTGTATTGCCTCTGGTACAGTGTATTGCCTCTGGTACAGTGTATTGCCTCTGATACAGTGTATTGCCTCTGATACAGTGTATTGCCTCTGGTACAGTGTATTGCCTCTGATACAGTGCATAGCCTCTGGTACAGTGTATTGCCTCTGATACAGTGTATAGCCTCTGATGCATTGTATTGCCTCTGATACAGTGTATTGCCTCTGGTACAGTGTATTGCCTCTGATACAGTGTATTGCCTCTGGTACAGTGTATTGCCTCTGGTACAGTGTATTGCCTCTGATACAGTGTATTGCCTCTGATACAGTGTATTGCCTCTGGTACAGTGTATTGCCTCTGATACAGTGCATAGCCTCTGGTACAGTGTATTGCCTCTGATACAGTGTATTGCCTCTGGTACAGTGTATTGCCTCTGGTACAGTGTATTGCCTCTGGTACAGTGTATTGCCTCTGACACAGTGTGTTGCCTCTGGTACAGTGTATTGCCTCTGATACAGTGTATTGCCTCTGGTACAGTGTACTGCCTCTGGTACAGTGCATTGCCTCTGATGCTGTGTATTGCCTCTGGTACAGTGTATTGCCTCTGGTACAGTGTATTGCCTCTGGTACAGTGTATTGCCTCTGATACAGTGTATTGCCTCTGGTACAGTGTATTGCCTCTGATACAGTGTATTGCCTCTGGTACAGTGTATTGCCTCTGATGCAGTGTATTGCCTCTGATACAGTGTATTGCCTCTGGTACAGTGTATTGCCTCTGATACAGTGCATAGCCTCTGATGCAGTGTATTGCCTCTGATACAGTGTATTGCCTCTGGTACAGTGTATTACCTCTGATACAATGTATTGCCTCTGGTACAGTGTATTGCCTCTGATACAGTGTATTGCCTCTGATACAGTGTATTGCCTCTGGTACAGTGTATTGCTTCTGGTACAGTGCATAGCCTCTGATGTAGTGTATTGTCTCTGGTGCAGTGTATTGTCTCTGATACAGTGTATTGCCTCTGGTACAGTGTATTGCCTCTGGTACAGTGTATTGCCTCTGATACAGTGTATTACCTCTGGTACAGTGTATTGCCTCTGATACAGTGTATTGCCTCTGGTACAGTGTATTGCCTCTGGTACAGTGTATTACCTCTGATACAGTGTATTGCCTCTGTTACAGTGTATTGCCTCTGATACAGTGTATTGCCTCTGGTACAGTGTATTGCCTCTGGTACAGTGTATTGCCTCTGATACAGTGTATTGCCTCTGGTACAGTGTATTGCCTCTGATACAGTGTATTGCCTCTGGTACAGTGTATTGCCTCTGGTACAGTGCATAGCGTCTGACACAGTGTATTGCCTCTGATACAGTGTATTGCCTCTGACACAGTGTATTGCCTCTGGTACAGTGTATTGCCTCTGATACAGTGTATTGCCTCTGGTACAGTGTATTGCCTCTGATACAGTGTATTGCCTCTGATATAGTGTATTGCCTCTGATGCAGTGTATTGCCTCTGGTACAGTGTATAGCCTCTGATGCAGTGTATTGCCTCTGGTACAGTGTATTGCCTCTTGTACAGTCTATTGCCTCTGATACAGTGTATTGCCTCTGGTACAGTGTATTGCCTCTGGTACAGTGTATTGCCTCTGATGCAGTGTATTGCCTCTGGTACAGTGTATTGCCTCTGATACAGTGTATTGCCTCCTGATACAGTGTATTGCCTCTGTAGGGACGGTTTTCTTATCCACCATGTTGATAGTGCAACACATTTGTGATGCAGGTGAGGTTAGTACTCCCATACTGAATATTGATCACAGTGGGAGGTTAATACTTACTGTGGGTGTCAGTAGGTCGGTTATAGACTGGCGAACAACTACTTTTTAACAAAAGTTTTAACAAAACTACGTTTTGTTACAACGTTCATTTTGTCAGGTATTTCGTTTGGTTAGAAGTTGCAGTATGTTGATACTGGTGGGATATCACTTAATGAAATACATTGTGTTGTTAGTAATTCGGCGTTTGGTTATGACAAAGATATTCGATCATTACGACATTGTTTGTGTGATTGATTATAGATTTTGACAGGGTTTGGTTACGAGTCCTTGGCTACCACACTACAGTCTTTGGTTTGCCATACACACCTGTGAATATCTATCACGCTACAGTATTTGGTTACCACACCGTAGTGGTGGCTTATCACAATACAGTGAATGGTTACCACATGGTCTTTGTTTACCACTACAGTTTTTCCGTACAACACTATATATTCGTTACCACATAGCGGTACTTGGTTACCACAAGGCCGTGTTCGCACCACAGCTGGATCTTGGCTATAGGTACAACAATTTGGTGTATGGGGTTGGATATTATCCGAAACCCCGAGTTACTGGCTTCAACCACTATTGACCCACCGCCGCGAGTGACGGAGATCAGATTCAACTGGATCTAAGACGTGTTTGAACATCGTGCCTTAAGATCTGTAGCTTGCTGAAGCGGTGCAATGTACAGCAAGCAACAGTGAGGCGACTTGTGCATCAAGGAGTTTACATCCTCATCCAATCAGCATCAAAGGGCGTGCGTTCTCATCCAATCAGTGTCAACATACTCGTCCAATCAGCGTGAGGGACTCTTGCATTCTCGTCCAATCAGCGTCAAAGGTGTCTACACTCCCGTGCAATCGGCACTTCCTCGTCCAATCAGGTGGTAGAGTAAGCCACGGACGAGTCTCCTCTCCTTCCTCGAGTTTAAGGGCATTGTTCTCGAGTGTCTTAAAGGAGAGACGTGTGTCTCAACACAGCATCTGAGTATACCACCAGGAGAGTTACGGGTATACTCACATACCACACGAGTATACCACCAGGAGAAACCATGGGTATATCCACACACCACATGGGTATAGCCACCAGCATTTGAGAGCATCACCAAAGCTGTCGCGTCCTTACACACACACACACACACACACACACACACACACACACACACATGACCCAGACCACAGTAATGTTTCTTCGAATAATGAACTGGTTCATTCTCATTGGCCTGTCCTCATTCAAGACAGCATGTTTATGTTACAATATCTACAGGCCATTACGTCGGTTGGAGACAAAACTTGGAATATTCTGTCTCCCTTTCTCTCGCTCGCTCGCTGAAGGGTCGGGTTTTGAGAGTGAAGCAATTTTAGGTTTTGTCTTGTGGAAGGTTCTTGAGCGTGCGGGGAGGAAGAGACAGTGAGACGAAACGGGCAAGAAACACAGAAGAGTAAGTAAACCCGAAGCTACGGTGATGCGAACATGATACCATCAACATTAGAACCACCACCGTTCGAAACATCTTGAAGCGTCTTCAAGTGTTCACAATAATGATTCGAAGATCCTATACGTTCTCCCTGCATGAATGGCCCTACGAGGGTTGGTTGGCTCATTGTTTGAGTTCTAGACCTATTGTCTGCCAGGGTCATGAACACCATCAGCGTCAGGTTACTGCTACTACATCCATCAACTGGAGGGTGTTCAACACCTTCTTCAGGGGTTTAGATCTGATCTAAGACCATCGATTGCCCCTAGCCCGATGGAAATGCAGAGAATATATTCTAATTTTCTTTTCACACAACCAATGAAAATGAAGCAGGGGAACCTAAAGTAATTTTTCGTTTTTTCTTATACAAGTAAGAAAATTGAGCTGACGATAGTTTACGAATATCCACATAGTTTCTTATTACCTATACGGTCCAGAATGCAAGGGGAAAATGATTTAGCTCTACCCTTAAAGCCCCTTTTTGTTTCAGGCAAAACAGATGTATACAACAGAGTTATATTAACGGGTGGAGTCATTCAATGGCGTGGTGTAATTTCGGAAGTTTGTATTTACTGTGATATGCCGAGGGTAACGCATTCATTTTTTTTTCTTCTCGTAAATCCATCCGCCTAAATCAATGGTATGAGAGACCATTACGATAGATTTGTAGGTAGATACTAAGGTATTACCATAGAGAACCAGAGGATTGCTGTGCCTATATAGACATTGCTATAGAGTACCAGGGCAATACTTCTATAGCCAGATTAGTAATTTCTAGTGGTGTGGTAGACCCTCCTGTCCACTACAGAACACTTAGAGTACTTGTATAGATCACAGTCACAGTGCTGGTGCTAGAGAACTCTAGAGTGCAGCTGTAAGTGACCACTGACAACATTGGTGCTAGAGAACACTAGAGTGCAGCTGTAAGTGACCACTGACAACATTGGTGCTAGAGAACACTAGAGTGCAGCTGTAAGTGACCACTAACAGCTTTGGTGGTAGAGAACACTTGAGTGCTGAAGTAGAAGAACACTACAGCATTAGTACTAGAAAACGGTAGAGTGCTGTCATAGATCACCGCAACGCTGATGCTAGAGAACACTAGAGTGCTGGGGTAGGAATATTACTACTGTGCTAGAAAAAAAAGAGCCGTGTTGATGTTGGAGTTGATTGTAGCGCTGGTGGTAGAGAACAGAGAACAGTAGGGCGCTCGCGAGGGCGATGGTTACAACACTGGTGCTAGAGAACACTCAACATGGTATGGATGATCAATACATAGCGGTTGATGAAGTCATTGAAAAAGTAGACAGTTGGTTCATCTTGGCTGGGAGGTAAAAAGTAAACAGTTGGTTCATCTTGACTAGGAGGTAAAAAGTAGTTGGTTCATCTTGGCTGGAAGGTAAAAATTGCATATTTACGATCATTTGATACTAGGATATTTGATCCCTTTCATTATAGATTTATCAGTTCGGGAAAGAGGAGGTAAAGCTGATGCTTCGTATAGAATACAAAATCCCATATATCGTCGCCATTTCCGAACCATTGCAGTGGCAAGATGTCAAAATGAAAGTTATACCCTTTAGGTTGACACAAGGTAACTCTTTCCCCCTTTTTAGTTCGACGGGAACGACCCTTGATCACGACGGGAACGACCCTTGATCACGACGGGTTCGACTCTTGGGTAATAGAAGTGCCTGCCCTTGGCCTCCAACCTTCAGAGCGACACGCCAAAGGCCCAAGACGAACATACCCAAAGGCCGTACCGTCGTGCTCAAAGGTGCTATCGCTCTCCTGAAGACATTCACTTTACGTGATATCAACTCGATATTGGTGGAAGACGATCATACCACACACCCTCCTACCACCTCCTCTCTCTCTCTCTCTCTCTCTCTCTCTCTCTCTCTCTCTCTCTCTCTCTCTCTCTCTCTCTCTCTCTCTCTCTTTTTCTCTCTCTTGAGGTGGAAAAGTTATCGACCCACTGCATATTTCCTGAGGCTTTCTCTGGTGCGCGCTTGTGTGTGTGTGTGTGTGTGTGTGTGTGTGTGTGTGTGTGTGTGTGTGTGAGGTCATGTTTCTGCTCTCGGTTGGTACATCTGTCATTATAAATAGTTCAAGTCTGTACTGGGATCTTGAGCCCGGCCTGCCGCGATGCACCACACACCTTTATAATTCCTCTCAGGCTTGGGGTTTCGTCCTTTCATAAATACGTGAAAACAGTTTCTTTTCTGGCTCTTGTGCGTCACGACGAGACTTCTTTTCTCTTTCCAAGAAAGTTCTTTTTTTTTTCTTTCTCTCGCAAATCCTTTCTTTCTTAACTACACGATTCAGTAGTTCCCACTCTTGTCCTCCTGCCAGATCATCTTTGCTTCGTTCTTGTCTTGTTTTCCTATGAAGGTAAATTCCATTTTTATTTGACCATAATGTGTCCACCTTGATTCAACGGCTTGAGTTCGAAGGTACGATAGATTGACCTTTGACCTGACCTGACTTTTAATGGTAAGGCCGGGTCAAAGGCCAGGCCATCCTGCCTCAGGATTATATATATATATATATATATATATATATATATATATATATATATATATATATATATATATATACACATCATCCTGCTTAAGAGATAAATGCTGATGGACATGGATCGTCAGCATTCTCTCTCTCTCTCTCTCTCTCTCTCTCTCTCTCTCTCTCTCTCTCTCTCTCTCTCTCTCTCTCCTTTTGCTTTTCTGATCTCACTCCATCTCATTCATTCACGGACTCACTCGGGTCTTTTCTTCTTTTTCTCTTTTCTTTTTCTGGGTATTTCTTTCCCATTCTCCTTTCCGGTCCTCTCTTTCCCTCTCTCTCCTTCACTCTCGTAAAACCGATTTTCCTGAAAAAGTCAAATTTTCCCGACTCAGTCAGTCAGTCAGTCCATCTCTAGTTTCTCGTACTGGCATATTGACCTTTCATACTTTCCTAAGAATCACAACAGTTATCCATCATTCTCATTTCATTTCCTCTTCTCTCTCTCTTTTACTGCCTGTCATCTTCTTTATCCGTCTCTCCACGTCCGTTGCATCCCATTTTCTTAACGTTTATTGGTTTCGTTTTTCATTAGGAAGCTTCTCTCTAACAGACATAGTCTTAATGATCCAATGCCTCTTCATTATATTATCTCAAAATCTATCGTGAATGTTGATAGATTAATTCTTATCAAAACCAATTCAAAATTTTTTCTGTTAGACTTAAAATTCTCAGTTGATTACCTACTGTCAGGACCTGCATTTTCTTTACAAATGCGTTTATCTACTCCATTTTCTTTAAAAAATAAAAATCCATGTTTACATTAAACTTCAACTTCAATTGTTTTTCCTTTTCTCTTACAGTATTTACTCAATCTCTAATCTCGGTACATGATTTACTGTCTCTGTCTACAGAGTTCTCATACCACAGGCCGCCTCAAGCACTTTTGGTCTCTCATATTCTCTGTTTCTTCGTCACCTTTCTCACTTCTCACGCACCTTTTCCATCCCTCGTTTTCTCTTCCATCCTGCATGTGTCACATGATGTGTTATCGTTACGTTTTCTTCCTCAAGGGCTCTATCATCAATTTTCTCCATTTTCTTTATCATCATCGGTTATTTTCCCTCCGCTTGAATCTACTTGACCTAAAATTAATGTATTTGTATTCATGTGATTATTGTATTGCTATCTGGGGTTTGTTATTTACCTGAGAATTCTGTTAAGGCTTTTAGTGCGTCTGTGTGTGTGTGTGTGTGTGTGTGTGTGTGTGTGTGTGTAGTCATCTATTTGTAAACCATTCTTTGTAAAGCAAGGGCAAGGAGTTCTTACACTCTTGACCCCTGTATGTCATCATTTCCGGCATTTAAAGTGTCCTTGTTCAGTGCATACCAATCATCCACAACCCTCATACTAAAACTGTTCTGCTGTTCGTCCATCCGAACCAGTCTCTCTTGCCTCAAGTTGCTCAGGTATTTGCATATCTTGATGACGTGTTCGCCGTCGGCCTTGTCCACTTGATTTAGAAATCTAAAGGCTGTAGACAGGTCACTCTTCTCTCCTCCTCTCGTCCAAGTTGGGACAGATTTGCAGCTTCCAGCTTTTTGATACAGTTCAGTACTCGTAATTAAGGTCATATCTAAGTTGATCATTCCTAAAGGCGATCTTTTGCATCATCGTGCTTCTTTAGGTGTTCTGAACGGACGCAGAGGACGCATAATCCATCTTTAGTCTAATCTGATGTGAATATCTTACCAAACACTTCTATGCTAATCTGATATTTTGCCCAGAGACAAGTCTTCTTCCTTCACAGTTCTTCTGATAAAGAACTCCAGCAATAAGCCAAACACAATGTAGCCTCCTAACATTCCTATTACATGTAGATTCTTGTGGTTTGGACGATAATCGCACATATGCCATCTTTCACTCTGTGTCATGATCGTGCACTTGCTAAGGGTAGATGTCATCTGTCAGTTATCAGACCAATTTTGGAGTAATTTGTAATTCCCCAATATCAGGAGTTAACCATCCTGTGTTTTCATCATTTATCGCTTCTAAACAACGCTGCAGTTCCTTGGAAGGGTGTAAACTAACAGCGCCAAAGTACATATCCTTTACACAATGATCATACCTATTAGACCATTCCAAGTTCCCCTGTGAGCTGATTCTGTTACAGTCATTCTGTATCTCTCACAACATTGACATCATCGGCAAATAGAATTAAGCAAGAGTCCACTTCGTCAGGCTGGTCATTAACAAACACCAAGAATAATGGCGGGCCCAAGGCCGAGCCCTGCGGTACCTCACTAGTGACTCAAGCCTAATTCGAAAATGCTTCTCTAACCTGCAACCGTTGGTGGCACTTTAGGAATACACACACTCTGCCCATCCATATATTTGATCTAAGATGGAGCTCAACCTGGTCATAGAAGTTTTAGAAGATTTATAATGCATCACCACCATTCTTTTGAATCCATGTTATCTCTCGGTTATTTCCTTTACAAGCATTCATCCTCATAACCTTTCTTAAATACAGGTACCTATATTTGATCCCTTCCACATCTTTGGAGCTAACACCTTCCTCTAATGAGAAAAAAGATTTTTTTTAGTGTGTTCACACAATTGCCTCCATTCATTCCTTCAGTATGTATGGGGAACCTTTTCAAGGCTTTGATCTTTCTGTTGGTTAACCTGATTATGTAGTTTCCAAGAAATCGTCCACGCTCCACCTTGCTGGTTGGTGTTGGAGTCGTAGTATCCTCTGTGAAAAGACTTTAAAACTTATAGTTCGGATCGTTACATATTTCCTAATCATCCTCCGTAGTTCTTCGCCCAGAGCCTCTTAGCCTGATTAGCTCATCACATTTAAATCGATAATTAGCTCCTGACGAACTTGTTGAAAAGTTTTGGATTGTTTTTCTCTCCCTTTGTCCACAATACTCTCTTAAGAGTTCCTCTGCCTTATCTTGCAGTACGCATTTCTCACCTCTTTATATTCTTCACTTCTGGCTGGAGACACTGTTTTCTGTATCTCCTCCATAACAATATCTCGGATCTCTCTCACATTTTGGCATTCTTTACTGAAACGTTCCTCTCACCTTTTACGTCATTTTCTTCCATTTGCATCTGACAGTACCTGTGTTCTGGCTCCTTAGTTGTAGGTTTTTTAGAACTCTGTATAGCAATGTATAGCAATGGCCTGTCATCCGATGATAGAACTCCCATTCCCATTATATATAAACTCTTGAGGAACTTTGGTTCAGCTGTACGTAGTTGCCAAGATTGATTATATCCTCTTTAAAGTTTTGCCTTCCCCACTCCCTCTACCTTTTCCTTGTGTCCTATTCAGCTACCAGGTCAAAAAATAGAGCGCTACATGATTACTTTTTCTCGTGGGTACATCATAGTCAATGTGTTCTAACTCTGCCTGTTGTGTGTAAAGAAAAGGAGTTAGATGATATGGTGTGTCATCCCTTCTGGTTCTTGATATTTAGTGACGTGCGGATACAAACAATTTCTCCCATATACTTTCTCGCAACTCGTTTCCTGGTCTGTTTGTAAGTCCCTAGTATCAGGATATTACCATCTTACTCTTTTTTTCTTTTTCACTGTTATCACTTCTCAAGAACTCTGCAGTTCCTTGGAAGGGATGCAAACCAACAGCGCCAATATACACATCCTTCCCACAGTAGTCTTACCTGATAGGTCTAACTGTAGTGTAGTCATTCGTCCATATTTCCTTTTTTTGTATGGTATCCCCTATGGAGAGGGCCAATCTCCACACTCCACCTTCCCATATCTTCTCTATCATCCCTTGCTATTGTGTAACTCGCCGAGCAGATTAGGCTGAACTTCAGCTCTTTTGTGCACTTTTTCTCCACTATTCAACACTGTCGGGGCTGGTTTCCCCAACAGAGTCTTTAGATCGTAGCGCCATTCCCTTTTACTTTTGTGCACAACATATCCAGCCTAAGGCAAGTATTACCAGGTAATCCGGCCTCCCGGATCTGTTGCCGCTCATGGTGTGCTCTCTCTCAACCCTCCTCACTCGATTCTGTTTGTTCTAGTCTCTCTTTTTTTCTCTCCTTTGAGTTTGTAGTTTGGGGCACACACTAGTATGACATTTATTTTTGACAAGTGTACTACTACCCTGCTTAAGTACCTCTTGGCTGTCAATCACATTAGAGATGACCGCTGTAAATTACATCCAAGGTGATCCTTTCACGCCTTCGTCTAGTGCCCTGCCTGTATTTACTACAACTTCTCTTAACTTCTTTTATTCCTAGACCTGCACTTGGTAAGTCAACTGCATCAGGTAACTTTTGGGTGTGCATCCCTTCTTAAGCCTTGTCTTTTCCCCTTGTTTGGAACGGGGAGGGCGGCTTTCCTCCAGCCCAGGTATCATCAAAGAGTTTCGTTAGACAACTTCTTCCTTCTTGACAACTTTCCTGATTTGCATATCACCCCACCTATTTGTTATTTCTTGTAGCCGCTCTGTGTCCTCCTGGTTGTCTCTTATCGTATCTAAAATCTGCTTTTCCGTAGCCTTTCGACCGTATCATGAATTAATGTTGTTCCTCCCACGGTTTCTTCTCTTTCGACTTTCCTCCTTCAATGTTTCGTTCCGCCTGTCAGACTCGGAATCTCCAGATTTCTGAACGTCTTCACTCACCTCTGGTGTGCAGTTTTTCCTTCTCAGATCCTCTTTAGATCTTGTCTCTCCAGCACTTCACTGAACACTGGGCAAAATGCTCTCCGTTCGCGATCATTTCCCCTCCCTCCGTGAGAGACCCCATCGCTATGTGTACCCATGTTAAAGGTATCTTTCAGATTATTTTTTTCTTTCTTACTTTTCTGCCATATTCCATTACATTCCCTCGCCATACAGAACAATTAGGTAATTACAATATTACTTGGTTTGTACACCTCCCCTAGTGCTCTCTGGTACTTTTTATATTCCGTAGTATTGTACAGTAATTTGTTCGCATTGTGGTCTACGTGGTATATTAGCATTGCACACATTATTTTTCAGACATGTACAATAGGGTTGGTACTCGCTGCCACATCGCGCTGTCTCCTCATACATTTCTTCTCTCACTTAGAAATACCACAGAATTACCCTACTCCCATTGGTCTTATACACAGTGAAAGTGTATTTGGTGTTGGAATTTAATTCAACATCTGAAGGTGTTCAATACTTTTCCAGTGGTGCTTATAGGTTGACTTTGGCGGTCTTCATGACTCTGGCTGTTGATAGGCCTTAAACCTCACATAACCAGCCATCCTACTTCATCCTCCTCACCTGACATTGTCGTATGATTATAAAACTTATTCCCAATAACCAGTCCTTCACTCGTTTCATTCCCTGTCTTACGAACACTCCTTTTGAGTTCTTTTTTTTCCCCCTCACAGCTTCCCTGATGATTTGGTAGTGACTTTAGAGATAGATTGGGAGTCTCTTGCTCTGATTTACACTACCATGTTTTTCGCTGTGTATGAAATGACATTTATTCTGCAACCTCAAATGACAAAACATATCCATTGACTCGCCTTGTGGTTTAAAAAAGAGAAGAGAGATCAGATGTGAGACGAAAGTATTTGGCCAATACGGTTACCAAGTGTGAATTCAACTGTTCTCTTTATAATCCGTTATCTAACTGTTGATCTGCTCGTAGCGTTTCATCATGCCTTACACGCCTAATATATAGTAACTTGTTCTCGGGTGTGAGTGTTATCTGTGGATGGTCTGAGATGGGGTGTTGGATATCTTTATCTTGGCACCCCCCCTCGGTAGTAAGGGTTTCCTTTAGCAAGTCAGAGTCAGCTGTGTAAGAAGGTTGCATATGAGCGCTGTTTCCGTGTGAAGTCACTCTTAAGACATCGTTGAGGCCCCGCTGTACACACACACTGTCTCTCCACCACCCTCCTCCTCGTCCCTCCACTTCCTCATCGTCACTTGTACAATAGGTGTTCATGTTGTAGATACTCGTACCTTCCCATGGCCTAGACTCCTTGCTGCTGCTGTCGTGTATGTTTGTATAAACTTGTATTTACGTTTTATACACCAATGAGAGAGAGTGTTCTACATCCGTAGGGCTCCGTGACTTTGTGTGTGTGTGTGTGTGTGTGTGTGTGTGTGTAGGTGGGTGTGTGTGTGTGTGTGTGTGTGTGAAACGTGTAATTACATAAACAATGTAAGGATTATATATCAATATTTTTTTTGAATGAGAGCAATAGAAATGACTTTTTTCCCCTTTTTTTAAAAATTTGGTTTCATCTTCGCTGCCTAGAGTTATGTACAGCCTATATTTCATTCTGAAAATGATTATTTCTTTCTATATGAACTTGTTATGTGTGGTAATTCATGTTTTACTTCATGCAATGCAGTTCTGGATTCAGTTATCTGTGATAATCATCTTCATATCATGGACGTACCGCGAACACACTCACAGGTAGGCAATGAACTGAACTCGTATCAAACTCATATCTCGGCATTGTACTCATACTCATATGTCGGCGATGTACTCATATCATACTCATATGTCGGCAATGTATACTCATATCATACTCATATGTCGGCAATGTACTCATATCATACTCATATGTCGGTAATGTACTCATACTCATATGTCGGTAATGTACTCATATCATACGCATATGTCGGCAATATACTCATACTCATGTGTCGGTAATGTACTCATACGCATATGTCGGCAATGTACTCATATCATACTCATATGTCGGGAATGTACTCATATCATACGCATATGTTTGGCAATGTACTCGCATCATACTCATATGTCGGCAATGTACTCATATCATACTCACATGTCGATCATTCACTTAGCACATATCTCACTCATATGACGAAGATACACTAAACTCGTGTCACACTCATAATGGAATTGTATTCGTCTCAATAACACACTCATGTGACGGCGATGCACTCCAACTCATATCGCACTTTAATGACAGTAATGCACTCAAAGTGTATCACATTCATATGACGGCAAAGCACTCAACTCAGATTACATTTATGACGACAGTGTAGTAAGCTCGTATCACAACAATGCACTTGGTTCACTACTAAAGTCAAAGAAATACATTCGTCCCAGATGATACAAGTGAAGGTATTGCATTTACCAGGACAATAGTGCTCTAAAGAAACCATTTGGCAAGACAATGAATGGTTTCTAAAGAAAACCATTTGTCATGGCAATGGTCTGTAAAGGAAACCATTTGTCAAGACAGTGTTTTCTGTTGGAAACATCTGTCAAAAGCATTGGTTTCTACAGGAAGTATTTGTCAAGGCAATGTTTTCTAAAAGGAACATTTGTGAAGGCAGTGGTTTCTAAAGGAAGCATTTGTCAAGGCAGTGGTTACTACAGGAAGTACTCAAGACAATGTCTTGGATTTTTTTTTTGTGAAGGCAGTGGTTTCGAAAGGAAACAATTGTCAAGACAATGTTTTCTAAAGGAAACATTTGTGAAGGCAGTGGTTTTTACAGGAAGTACTCGATAATGTTTTCTAAGGATTTTTGTGTAAAGGCAGTGGTTTCTAAAGGAAACAGTTGTCAAGACAATGTTTTCTAAAGGAAACATTTGTGAAGGGCAGTGGTTTCTGAAAGAAACAATCAAGTCAGTGTTTTCCAACCCTTGTGCACGACGGTGAGATCCCTCGAGTACGATGACCTGCCCTTTGACCTCATCCTCAAGGGATTAGGTCAAATGCTGGGCTATCGCACACAAGAATCAGCACCGCCGTGTTTGATGGAGGTCGAGATAACGAAGGAAACTTATGACTTTTTGCATCTGTTAAATAGTGTCTTTTATGTTGATCGTCTCATGTATCATTTACACTCAGGTTTGGTTGTCCTCTGTAGCTGTATTGGATTCCTTTTCTCTTACATTTATTTACATACACATGTTTTGTGAATAGAGTTTGGAAAGGTACATTCATTTGACATACATATTCTGGTAACACTGTAAACCTTAGACCTCCACTGGAGACATTCCTTTGATATTGATTGCAATCTCTTGTGAGTATTAGATAGACAAACAGGCAAGCGAATAAATAGGATCCCGGGGGGGAAAAAGAGAGAGAGGAAAAAAATATTGCTTGAGTTGCATGCAGCGTTTATGATCTTATTCTCATACCCGAATTGCTTGCGTGTGTGCTTGACTAGGAAGCATTTTCTTGCCCTTAAGCGCACTTCCCCAAGGGGTCGAATATATATATTTTGTCTCCAGTGTATCGTTCGGGTATGCAATACGACTGAAGCCGTCTCCGTCTCGAATTCAAGTATGCTTCGAGACGCCGCGTCGAACCCCAGCTTCCTTCTGCTCAGTAAATAGCAGAGCGAGCGAGCGAGCTACTAAGAGCAATTCCATGTACGTTCAAATATACGTACAGCTCCACACACACACACACACACTACCGTGCATACTATTATTCCTGGTGTTTATGTACAGCGAGATTTAGTTCACTTGTGTATCGAGTATCGGGATTCGAATGGAGATCAGTCACTCGCATAAATCTACGCCGTGCATTTATGGTCCAAGATAATTCCTGCAGCAGGAACGCCTCGCCCGGCGATGTAAAGATTTCCCGTACTTCAGATGAAGTGGTTTGCCGCCTTATAGATTTCCCATACGCAATGCGACGGCCGTGCCCAAGTCGGCTGAGCCGCCAGAATAACAGGGTACTTTGGCCGATGAGAAATCTCTTATCGGGATTGTGTTTTGGAATGTTGGTAACTGTTTGTGGTCTGGATCCTTGGATTTTTTTTTGAAGCTGTTTTTGTGATTCATGATAGACTTGGCGGTCTATTAATTTGTGTCGGTGTTCTTGAGAGATGGGCCATAATTTTCCGAGTGGAGAAGCAGTAGTGACAAGAATCAATTTTGTGGTTGTAATTTTTTTTTTTTTTAAGGGGGGCCATCTTAGATTTCGTGTCTGTTCGTAAGGCATCTTGTTCAAACGTCCCCACATTCCCTACGATTCCAAAAAAGACAAGGTCGTGTTAGTACGTAAACATGTTTTTCCGTGAATGGACTTCAGCACCGTCAGGACTTTAAAAAACAATTCTACACCAATAAAAACATATATTTCATAAAACATTTCATACAAAACTCTCATCCATGTCATCCAAACCGTCCTGTTTTTTTTCTTTCTCATGATACACGTGGAAGTGCTTCTCGTCCGCAAATCTCTTGCGGGGCGACCCGCTGTAGCGGCGGTGCTGTGGCGGGGTCTCCTCGCTCGACTCTGGTTCGGGTCGGGGCAAGGACCCGCTGAAAGGCAGGTCAAAACGTCTGTCTAGGGAGCGGTACTTGAGCAGGGCTTCTGCCTCCGCCCCGCGGGGCTTGCTGGGCCGCGGGAGGGACCGGTAGCCGCTACCTTCGGATCTACGGGGAGGTGGGTCATAGTGGCGCCCTACAGAGGCGCTCACACTTGGGGACTTCTTCATGCAGGAGATGGGAGGCGGCGACCGTGGGATCAAGGGGTCGTACTCGTTGCTAGCGGCTCGAGAAGGGAAGGTGAAGACGTGGCCTGGGGGTTCCCTCCCCAGGTCTCTCTCTCTCGGAAGGTCTCTCTCTCTCGGGAGATCTCTTTCTCTTGGGAGATCCCTGTCCCTTGGAAGATCCCTATCCCTTGGGAGATCCCTATCCCTTGGGAGATCCCTGTCTCTTGGGAGGTCTCTCTCCCTAGGAAGGTCTCGAATGTCCCTAGGCAAGTCCCGACCGAGATCCCTTGGCAAGTCCCGACCCAGGTTCCTACTTAACTCCCTGGCGGGATAGGGAGAAGTGGGAGCCAAGACACCGCCACCCCTCATGGCACTGCGGGGAGAGCAGTACTCGGGTTCCCTACCCAAGGGGTTGGAAGAGCTGGATGAGAACTGCGGGTCCAACATATCTGCGGCGGTTCCCCGGTCGTCTAGCGAGGGTCGATACCTTCCCATTGGCGGCTCTCGGTCCCTTAGAATGGGTGGCTCTCGATCCCTAAGAATAGGGGGTTCCCTAACCATCGGGGGGTCCCTGTCCGAGTAAAGACCGAGCCCGTCCGGCCCTCGACCCATGTGGATGCTGTGGAGTGAGTCGGAGTAGGAGCCGCGCGGGGCGTAGAGGTTGTGCGACATCACGTCGCCATCGGGGCCCTTCAGAGTCCCTCTCCTGCCCTGGTACATGGCGTCGTAAGTGGTTCTCGGCACTTCGTTTTTATTGACGAGGATTCCGCTCTGCGGCTTTGGGGGCTCGACGAAGAGCACCGTCCGACCCTGGGAGCTCTTGCCGTTGTCGGAGCGGGTGTTCTCTTTGATGATGGGCTGCAAGGGTCTGGAAGGCTGGCGGATGATGGGCTGGAGCGGGATGCTCTCCTTGGTGTGTGCCGCGTCCTTCACCGTCAGCTGAGAGCCCTTGGACACATGGTTGCCGCTCGCCGTACCTTCCTTGACGTCGGGTGCCCGCTTCTGGAAGAAGAAAGAAAACGGGAATTTTGAAAATGCCATACCATTCTAAAGTGGCAGAACTTGGCACATATCTCGCACGGTGTACACGTGGAATGGCACAGACAAAATGGGGCGAAGGTGGAAATGCCGAGGGAGCTAATGGCAAGTCCGGAATCACATGACAAAAATGGGGCATATCAACAGGGAGTCGGATCATAAACATGACAGTATGCTTCTGAATCAGGGAGTCATAGGATGTAGTACTCTGCACGGTAATATGTGGGCGACATATGTAATGGTGGTGTGTATGACAGACTGCTTATGAGGGGCTTGGGATGGAGATGTGCGAGTGATAGTACAGTGTTTAGGTACATCAGGTGAGGATGAGGATTTGTTATGTAGCATGCTGGAACGAGATGAACAAATGAGGAATGTCTTGAAAGCGAATTGGCTCTTGAGTTGGTAGAAGTAGGGGTATGATCAGGAAAATAATACATCAACAGATCAAGCACGCACTGTCATTACTACTGTACACAATGACATCATTTCCTTAACATCCCTTATAACTACGAATATCCATCAATATATACCTACATAACACATTCGTAAATATTTTTTTCCCATTCAAGGTCTTGCATTTAGCTATATATCAGTTCATACATGCATGAAATCAGATGTAGAGATTATCTTCTGACATTCAAATGATTTTTCAACGTTTTTATGAATTTTTCAGGTGAACGACTTTGTATTCGGTCGTGAGAGAGCAGAAATGGCAAGAATGACACTTTCCAGCAACACTCTGGCTGGGTTTGGATTCTGCAATATTTAAGAATTGAAAGACATCATTGTGGGGGTACAGCTGGTGAAAATTGAGCTCCACAAGTTGCGAGAATCCGACTTTGATCCTTGGGTTTGATAAAACAGGTATGGTAAAGAGGTTCTTTGCTGCTGTATGCTTAAAGTTGATCGCTTCCATCAGTTCTCCTTAGACTAAGCTTTCCCTTCTTGTTTCCAGATGAAGGAGCGTACATCAAGAGGATCAGTTTGCCTCAAGACACCCTTGGAATATCAATGTCACTCGACGGAGGGTTTGTGTATCTTCAAGTTTTGATACATCTGTAGGAGCAGCAACATAACTACAGCTACTACTACCATTAGATCTACAGCATTTGATTCTGCTACAAGGAAATCCGTCTCGTTTCGATAAAACAGAATACTTAACCCTCGTTTGAGGTCTCAACATGGACGGTATATGTGATCAGATGCAATTATTTAATGTCCTAACAAGATTTGCAAAATGTGTATAGTGATCGCTTCATAACGATGCCATTAAGTTTTTCTTTCGTTATATTCTAAGCATTGTGTGTTCATTTGGAGCTGATCATACACATCTGATGTATTAAGCCTATACACATCTAAGACGTTAGTTCTTTGATCACGGCTGTTGAGTACAAGGATCTCGACCCTTGTCCAACACCGGTGGGACCTGTGGTTTTGACAGACTGGATTTGTTTTTTCCAGGCTGACCCTGAAAGAATCATACCGAGAGGCACTTCCGTCATGCACAAAGGGTCTCCATCAGCCACACGTTGCCCATACGTGAACCAGACCTAAACCTCCCAACGAAGTGTCTATCTTTTTCTTTCTCTCTCTCTCTCTCTCTCTCTGCTGTCCTCCCGCAGATAAACTCATTATGGGTCATCAGGTCATTTATCTTGTTTTCCCCATATATCAATACTGTCCACAGATAGATAACAGTATCATGGACCGCAAGTTCTGTTATCCCATGTTGTTACTGCCCTTCAGCTGATAACGTCGTCATGGATTATATCAGTCATGTGGCCTTCCTGTTTACTTTCACCGTCCTCCAGCAGATAACTTCATAGATCATCAGATAGTCCATTATCTTGCCTTCCCGTTCACTGTTATTGTCCTCTAACAGATAATCTCGTCATAAACTACAAGGTCGTTTGTTTTCTGGGTTTTCCAGGTGCTCGCAATGTCCTCCAGGCAGATAAGCTCTTCACACATTATCAGCCCTTCTGTTCTCTGGCCTTTCAATGTCCTCTACCTGTCCTGCAACAGATAATCTGGTCATACGGCAATCAGTTAGCTGGCTTTTCCATGTAATTGCATTAACTCTACTGTCCTTCAGCAAATAATCTCGTCACAGGTTATATTACTAGCTCTTATATTCTCTGGCTTTCCCATTTCATTCTCCTTTCCTAATATCCCTCCACCCACCCACCTCCCTTCCTTCCTTCCTGTCCCCATGCAACCTCTAGTCAACCTTCTGAACCTCAAGCCAAACCTCCTCACCTCATCTCCGGAGAGAATGTCCTTCGGCATCTCGGAGTCGGTGGCGGTGGCAGTCCTGCGCACGCACTTGTGGCTGGACTTGCGCAGCTTGAGCCTGACGACCGTGATGATGACGATGACCAGGACGACGATGGCGCCTACGCCGCACACGAACATGATGATGGTGGAGAGCGACGGGCGTGTGGACTTGCTACCTGCTTGAGGAGGAGAGGGAACACGGGTTGAAAGACGGAGAAATTGGTGAGTGGCTTTGGTGTGTGTGTGTGTTGCTAGGGGGCGTAGGTGTATTTTTCTTGGGAGGACGGGGTAGTGAGGGTCAAGTTGGACACCCCTCACAGTCACGAACAAAACACAGACACCCCCTAAAGTAAGAGACACAAGCCTCCGCCCGCACCTCGACAGAACGTGAAGTAAGAATGCACTGGCTCATCTGAAGGCTGTTCTTTGGTAAGTCAGTCATCACATGCAGACGAAACAGGAAAATGTTGCTTGCATTTCAGATACGCGAGTCTTATTCGTTCCACCGAGGCCACATCAACGGAAACCTGTGATTGTATCTCATGGGTATACAAGATTAGGGTTCGACATGAACTGGAAATATGACTTAAGTTGAAATTATGATTTGACGAACAAAGGAGCCACGTGAGTTTGAGCTAAACTGAGATCAGGCGTCAATGGTGACGGGAATGAAAACGAATTTGAAACTTTGAAAAAAGTAAATAGCTTAAGTCCTAAGTAGATTTCTGATTTAGGCTTGAGATGACCTGATGTCCATGCTGAATATGACCTATGGTTAAGACGTGAAAACCTAAGGTCACTAGCAAACGTGACCACGGTCAATACTGGAGAAATTTAAACTTAGTGACTTGATAGCAAGTCAGTGCACCCAAATCTCAGAAATTTTTCACTGTCCTTGCGGTGTACAGCCAGTGAATGATGGAGTGACTTACAATGAATGAGGTCTCTGGCTTCGAAATTAATATCATCTTGAATCATCTTTGACTTGAAGTTCGTAATTCTTAAAACTTCAAAGCTTAACGTGTTTAGAGGATCGATTGAAGCTCAAACCTTCCACAGTTTATTTTTTTCTAATTGTAAAGTCACAGTCTTGGATTAAATGGTAATGCTTAGAGCTTTACGAGTCAAAGGATTAAGCTTCAAAATCTTAATGAGTAAACCTTAAGCCTTGAATCTATTAAACTACACTTCTACAAGCCCAGAGATTAACTTTGAATTTACGTCAAGATAATCTCTGGTATGCAAAATACAGACAGACATCAGGTGCAAATTCACACAGTTGTATAACCTTACATCAATAGTGTTGAAGGCATAAAAAGGAAGTAACTTTAGCATCGAATCTTTCCATCTTACATCAATAATATATCAGTACCACAATAATGACTGAACATATACGAATTACTGTATCTCTGTCTTTTCCTTACCCTTGCACGTCGTCTGTATAATGATTACCCCTCGAGCAAGACGTTAAGACCCTTGAACACAACAGAACGATCCTTGAGCACGACTTACATTATCCCTTGAGTGTAATAACGCGTCCTTTAAACAACGGATGCTAGGCGGTCGATAAAATATCAAGGGTCGTACCGTCGTGTTCAGGGGTCGTAGAGTTAACCTCAAAGGTTGCATAGGTCATGTTCTAGGGGTTAGGCTATTACATAAAGCAACAACAAGTAAATATTACCTACACACTACAAGACATGTTATTACTACACAAACAAAACACAGGGATGGCTGTTGTCATATATAGACATAAGAGATTGCACACGATACGATTCCCCTACCACACACACACGACACGATTCCCCTACCACACAGCATACGACCACACACACAAGACCACTAGTACATACCACACAAGACTCTCAGACGCAACAAATGATCCACGCACACGACATAAGATATAAGACTTCCGCATACCCACACAAGAGGCGTAGGATCCACAGACACGACATAAGACCCCCTCCAGTGCATGACAAAATACACCTCACCCTGGACACACACCACATAAGATCCCCCAACACTAGACATAAGACCCCCTCATAAATGACGTAGGACTGCTCATCCACAATACATCTTTACCCCCCCTCAACCTCCCCCCTCACTGCAAGCGTTAAGTGTTAGTATCCAAAGTGTCAAAACATTAATGTTATAGCGGAAAATAATATCATAGCTGGTCATCAACCTCCATGAGTACGACGGTACGACATTGCAGCACGAAGTATGACCTTTGAGCACACAGGTACGACCCTTGGGTGTGATGGCACTGACTTCTCACCTCGCTACACGTAGGAGTCAGGTCAAAGACCAGGCCATCACCCTGTCATGTTCAAAGGTCGTGCTGTCGTGCTCAAAAGGTTAATTATAGTTATGCCAGTGCCATATACAAGAACCAGATTGTACCTTCAGTAGAAAATCACAGGTTTTCAATGGTCTTGGCGTGTCCCCGACCAGCAGTGCAAGGGACAATTATTTTGCCCCTGAATGTGGTGGCAAAGGGAACGAAGAAGAATGGCATGTGTAATGAATATATGTGGGCCTTGGCTCACCTATTCATACTTACTGTACCGTGCATATGTATGGGTAATGACCCAGCCTGTACTGTATCGCACCTATGCATTAGAACAGATGGAGGAGCCCCTCAGCCCACCTCTGTAACTTGGTCTCTCATTCGCCTACATTTTCCCAACCCTGTACACTCAAGTTTGTCTAGCGCCCGTGACGCACGCCATGGCATGTCGGCATGTACACATCATGATTAATTAAACTAACTAAATTCATCTAACACAGTCTTTTATAAACCATCGAAGTCCGTTTGAACTCGGCCCAGTCATGTGTGTGTGTGTGTGTGTGTGTGTGTGTGTGTGTGTCTTGCAAGTGAACCGCGCACGCTTATGACAAACCAACATCTCGCTACAAGCACACACCACAAGAACGAGCCTGAAGTACCGCATCTCCAGACTCTCAACATTACAACAGTTATATGACAAGAATCTTTCAGCACCACAACGGCGGTCAGGCACTCGGGGTCATGTGGGCCCCTGTCTTCTAGGCCGTACCTCAACAAGTCACTACACTACGTACCCTACAATGTCAAGCACCTCAAGAATACTTACGCCTCACGTCACATACCCCACTACACTATACATCCCAGAAAGTACCTAAGGAATACTCCTCTCTCCACCACGTACCTTGCTATGCTACGCATCACAGAAAGCACCACACTACTCACCTCACTCCACCACGCACTCTACTATACCACGTACACCAGAGAGCACCACACGAGTACACCTTCCTCCAACACGCACCCTACTATACCACGTACAACAGAGCACCACACGAATACACCTCCCTCCACCACGCACCCTACTATACCACGTACATCAGAGCACCACACGAATACACCTCACTCCACCAACGCACCCTACTATACCACGTACATCAAAGCACCACACGAATACACCTCACTCCACCACGCACCATAATACCACGTACATCAGAGCACCACACGAATACACCTCACTCCACCACGTACCCTACTATGCTATGCATCCTAGAAATTACCACACGAATAATCCTGCTGCTATTTCATCTGATCCTGGCGTTTACTTTAAGCGTACCTGCTTCAGACTGCTACAAAATGCTTTAGCTCATTCAGCCATTATGTAGGAGTGTACCAGTTGCTATCACACATGACTGGGTTCTCACGATGGTAACCACTTGAGGTAATCGCCACACACCTTCCCACCACCACACCATGACTGTGTTTCCTGTTGCCTTAAAGCTACAGATACAAAGAGATATATGTATCTACATTAACAAAGTCCTTTTGAGGGTAAATTTTCGTAGAGGTGTTGGCCATCTATATCTGATATTCCCTCTTGGTTATCATCATCTTCAAAAGAAAGTACACCGATTCTATTTCCACAAATTATGAGACATTTTGTACTAGATTTAATCCCGTCTGATTTTTTTGTTTCAAGAGATGGTATTTGTATGACTAACGTTACTTCCAGGCTACTGGATTTACATAGGAAGGAATATCAGTATTTATGACACTATTCTGTCCTGGGACACTACAACATGCTGTCGTCGGGTCTACACTGCCATCACAACACACGTTATCATGGTCTTCTGCAGTCAGGCAGTAAGTCACCGTTGCCCGTCTGGGTCCTCGTGACAATCCTCCCTACACCCCTTTGTTGGCTAGTTCCTCACACAGGGTCGTTCACTTCCAACCAGGCGTCCCCATATTCCTCTTGCCTAACTCCCCCCTCTTTCTCACTAACCTTTTTCTTCTCTCTCTCTCCTCCTGTTCTCTCTCTCTCTCCCTAACCCCTCTCCAAACTCTCCCACTGTGACCCTCACCCCCGGGATTTCCTCTCTCTCTCTCTCTCTCTCTCCTACGGAAGACGGTCGACACTTACCACACCTTCCATCACACCACAGACATCCCATCTCCGCCTCGCTCCATCCTGACCCTCCTCCTCCTCCTCTCCCCCTCCCTCCAACCTCTCACCTTCCTTCAACACTCTCCACTGGATCTCCACGTTCGATTGAAGTCTCTTACTTCAACATTTATCTCCATCATATCTGCGACGAAGCTCACTGTAATCTTTCATCCTGATTACCTTCCTTCTACTTTCTCCAACTACCAGCCATGCTTTCTCCACCACCACCAGAACGCCGTCTCCTGTTGCAACATCCTTCACCAACACCACCACTACCGAGTATGCTGCCGAAACTTTCTCCAACACTACCACCACCAACACAACCACGACTCCACCTTCATTCATCATTCCCCAACACCAACACAATCTCCCCTGCGGCAATATTTCCTAGATCCACGTCAGACACTCTCCACTATTACCATCCCCATATTCCCTGTTCCGACAACCTCCACAACCACATTCTCGGCCTCAACATTCACCTCCACCACCACCACCAACACCACGTCCCCTGCCTCAGCATCCCCCCCACAGTGACCGGTATTGTACGGACAAGATCCCCAAACAAAAGTCATCTTTGGTGAGGGAGAAAGTGAATGGAAAATGAGATGACAGATTAATCAGGCCTCTCCGCAGGTGTTCGTAGACCAAACTTTCAAAGGTGGAAAAGTTATAGGATGAAGGAGAGAAAGAAGAATAAAAGGGATAAGGAGAATTCCTCCCAAAAAAGCTTAGATGGTCGAGAGGAGGAGGGAGGGAGGGAGAGAGGGAGGGATCATAAAGGTCAATTCTCGAATGGCCTGCCCTCACACAGCAACTGGGGGAAGCAGCAGTCAAGTGTGCTTCGTGGGCCGGGAGCACCTTGTACACAGCTCACGAGAACTGTAGCTAAAATTACACCTGTATGAAAGAGGAAAAATCGGATCTGCAACTCCACACAGGCACCTTGTTCTCTCTACCATCACATTACTTTGTGATCACCCCTCACTTCCCTTCCAATTGTCACCTAGCCCACTTCCCTCCCCACCGTAACCTCCTGCCTTCCATCCCTTCCCATAACCCCTTTACCTTCATAACGTCACTGCCAACCCTTCAACCTATTCCCCGCTTCTACAACCCTTCCCATCCCCACACCATCACCTTGCCGCTGAACTCCTGCCTAGCCCCATTTCCACTCACTTCATCATTCTCACATACCATCATCTTCTCATAATCCTGTTACCTCCCTCGAACCATCTATCTCTCTCCTTCTTCCCTCTAATCCCCCTACCACCCTTTACTATCCTCTCACCCATATATATCAAGGACGTAGGACACTATCCTCCAGCAGATAACCTCGACACAGACCATCAGGTCTTCTGTTACCTCGCTTCCTAGCTATGTACTCTCATGAGCAAAATAACTGTCCCAAAGCACAAAGGCTCGTTATAAACCATTTATTCTAAGTCATCCACTTTTCTCAAATATACATCCCCCGATATATCCCTTATATAGACCCATATATATATGCACACACTGCCCATGTACCCCTTCCCTACCCACCAGCCAAGACCTGGTGGAGGGAACTCACGCATACGGTTCTCCGCAGTCTTGTAGGTGAAGGCTTCCACCAGGCTGTAGGGGCTCCTGCCGTAGGACGTGTGGGAAGATACGTAGACCTCGTAGTCTTGCCCTGAGGTGAGACCCCGCACCACGAACCTGCCGGACACAACGAGCACACCGTCAACATTGTAGTGGGGTGGGTGGAGGAGGATGACACACAAGCAAAATGTGACCACTAACGTGGAAATTGAAACACACACACACCCACACACACACACACACACACACACCCACACACACGTAAGTAGAGTGTCAACATTAACATGGGTATTGAAACACAGGCAAAATTGTAATCAGTGACCCGGATATTCAAACAACACAAAATGTAATCAGTGACCCGGATATTGAAACACAGGCAAAAATGTAATCAGTGATCCGGATACTGAAACACAGACAAAATGTAATCAATGACCTGAATAGTGAAACACCAGTAAAATGTAATTAGTGACTCGAGTACTGAAACACCAACAAAAAACGTCAATCTTGACATGGATACTGAAACACCCGCAAAATGTAATTTTGACACATTCACTGAAACACATTGGCAAAATGTAACTAGTAGAAGGTAAAAGAAAATATTCTAATTGCAAGCTGAAACCTTTCACGCCAAACGCACAATCATAATGAAAACTACATTACAGAAAAGAGAAGCAGTTCACGCTAAACTGAAGCAGTTCATGCAACACACACACACATACAGAGGCAAATGCATAACACAGGGTCATGACAAACAAGACCATTCAAGTCCTACCACACCAGAAAATGTCATCACTGGACCATGGAACCGAAATCAATTCATGCCAAACACACTCCCATAATGAAACCCAGTGACACGTAAAAGCGGGACTGGTTGCGAGACCTGTCACTTTAAACACACATACACCACATTGAGAACGGAGACCTGGGACGAACACCAGCCATCCATTATACACAGGAGCTACAGAACTTTACGTCGTCGGGTATATATGAATATTGATATCAAGTCTACGTATATATATATATCAAGGTATACTACTCAGTAAATTAATCCTATAACATTAAGTGTTTAGAAAAGGGGAGAAAAAAGAACATATCTGTAATTCGTCAAGTCTTCCGTGCAGAGCCTCACAGTTAAAGACATAGTGAGGTTATGAGTAGCTCACAGTGAGGATTTCATCTTGAACACGACGGCACGATCCTTGGGCACAATGATGGTACGACCCTTGAGCATGACGCGACGACCATTGGGTAAGATGGCCTTAGACTTTGATTCCAAACTCCCCAAGGGTCAAGGCAAAGGCCAGGCTATCATACCCAAGGGCGACACGGTCATGCTTCTGGATCATTCATGCGAGTTATCAAGAGTTAGGGAGGGAGGGAGCGGTTGTGGTGATGTGTCAGGGTGTGGAAGCCGGGGTGGGAGGAAGTAGTGGCAGTGTTGAGGGAGGGCTGTGGTGGCCAGGGAGGGGTAGGAGTGATGAGAGAGGGTATGATGGCTAGGGAAGGAGGGAGTGACAGTGGTGAGAGGGAGAGGAAGGGGTGCGTTAGTCAGGGGGAAGAGTGAGAAGTGATGGTGGTGCAAAAGAGTGTGGTGGCCATAGAATTAAGGTGTAGTGGAGGTCAGGGATGGAGTAAGTGGTGGTGGTGGTGGTGGGGGAGGATGTGGTGGCCAGGGTGTAAAGGCGTTGTGCTGGGAAGGGAGAGTGTGGTAGCCTCCCCCACACGAGCAAGTGGACGAGCTAGTCTGTTAAAATGAGGTACGGGAAACTTGTAAGTCATTTAAGCACAGAGGGAGAGGAACAAAGGAGTAAGCAGATATTAAAAAAGCTTTTTTTGTGGAAGGATTTCAAAGCTGATGTGTTGAGGTAATTAGAACGGCTGGGGGAGGGGAGAACAGGGGGTAAACATGCAGTACAAACGACCATAGCAATTTGTTCTACTTTGTGCATGTGTCTTGTGGGATTTATGGCTATCGGCCCATGCATGGCCATTACGACGGCTATTGTAATATATCGTCCAAATATGGGCAGGGGAGAGAAAGAGAACGTGCGCGCGCATGCACGTGTGTGTGTGTGTGTGTGTGTGTGTGTGTGTGTGTGTGTGTGTGTGTGTGTGTGTGTGTGTGTGTGTGTGCGTGCGTGTTGGTATCATGACGGTAGTAAAATGTACGAACTAATTAACCTAAAAAGTATGAATATCTAAACCAATTATACGTGATAAAACAGCCATTACCAAAGAGACATAAAATGGAGTGTGCAAAAATGTTCCTAAGAAAGACTGAATGAATTATGGAAAATAGTAATTTACATTTATCTCACAAGACTCAACACAGGATACGCTGAATTCGCTTGGCGAGGGTGTAATGGTTCTGGGAGCATTGAAGAATGTGTGGAAAGAGAAGTCTTTGTCTTCAAGGAGAATGATGGGTATGTATGAAGGTACAGTAGTCTCGTAGGAAGTGTATGGATGCAGGGGTTGGGCTTTGGAAAAAAGACAAAGGAATGGGTAGCTGTGTGAGGAAGGAAATGTTTGAGAACAACATATGTGAGGAGGGTTGATCAAGAGGGTAAGAGAGAGAGAGGGTGAGGTAACAAGAAGGGTATGCATGAGAGCTGAAGAAGGTGTGCGGAAGTGGTTTGGATAAATGGAGAGGATGACTAAGAGGGAATACATATAAGAAGTAGAGAGAAGAAGGAATAGAAGGCAACCAAGGAGGAGGTGGTGGAAGGATGGAATGAGAGATGCTCTAAAGGACTGGGGCTAGAATATGCAGGAGGGTAAGAGGCGTGAAAGGGATAGAGCGAATCAGAGTGATGTGGTATATAAGGGACGACGTGCTGTTCGTGGGCTGAACCAGAGTTGATAAAGCGGTCGGGAAAATTATAGAAAGGTCTGTGAGGCCTGGTTGTGGATAGGAAGCTGTGGTTTTCGGTGTATTGTACATGGAAACTAGAGAGTGGATGTGATCGAATGAGGCCATTTGCACGCCTGTTTTTGGCGCTACCTCGCTACTACTGGAAACGGCAAAATATGACAAAATATATTCATCTATCTATATTATTGAACGCATAACCCAAGCACCTTATAAGAAGTAAGAATACGTCCCACTTGAGCATTTTTCCTTCATACATCTCCAGGTTAGAGTATTACTTCATAAATCCCCTCCCGGCTCTGCATTTACGCCTGAATGGCTTACACTCCGGGGGTAATATAGTGAGGAACAGAAGGTTCAGAGAGTCGGGATGGTCGAGGCTCCGCCAGGAGTCCGGGCGGAGGACGGACCTTAATGAAGCCTCTCCTTCCAGCGATGAAAGAAACATCTAGTGTTTATCTGATATTCAGGGAGGACGGGAGGAGTCTCATGATGACGAGTAGAAAGTGCTGTACACTCGAGAGTTCTGCACTACATGTGCAGTGGGCGAGGGACGGTCGGGTAGACGCCACGATGGCCATCGGAACCTCAGGTCATTTTGCATGGCAGGAGGGGAGCCACTGCAGCAGACGTCGTGAGTGATTGACAAGCCTTCTTCGGCTTAACCGTGTTCGTGTTGACACAGAGCCGCCCCATACCAGACGCAGTCCTCATCAAGCCACTCCTACATCACCTGTATGGTCCTCACCCTCTCGTAATCCTGGTAGATAAGGGGGCCGTATGTGTTCACTTCATACACGAACTTATTGCAGAAGCCTGGGGTTAGCGAGGGAGGAGGTGGGAGAAATGCCTCGGATATGAAGCTGGTTGGGGTTATTTCATCTCTTAGGCCTGTACAAGGCCGACAACATCACAGAGTCACAATCAGTCGAAAAAAAAAAAAAAGGCGATCCTGAAGACCATACAAGACCTTATCGCACGTATGACCCTGGGAAAGACCATTTTTGTAAATGAATTCGACACTCGCTCAGCACGAAAACAATAAAGTGGTGAAACAGGCACAACATAACGATACCTTTATACACAATAAGTTCACTAAAGTGGTAGCTGCCTGTGCAAGATGCTCCCATACGCTTATAAAATCAGTGCCCTCGGCTTCTACACATTGTAAAGGTCCCTTTAGGATCTCAGAGTACCCACCCACCCAAAAAAACAACAGAAAACAAACAGACCGTAATGAGAAAATATGGTAATTCCCCGAGAAAAAAAGAAATTACCTTAATCCTTTCCGTACCATTTTCAAAGTTTATGTGGCTCATCGACTCACCCGAACGAAATACAGCTTGGTTCTGCATCTCTCTGCCCACGTCTTGGTTCCTCCTACTCGCTTGCCATACCCTTAGGCTCAACGTGAGCTCGATCTAATGCATTTTTCGTTGGCTTTCTTTTCTATTATTGGTCGGTGTCCCTTAAGCCTGCGGCCCGGTACGTGCGCATCCAGCAACCCTGTGTCTAAAATCTAGTCAGGTTTCAGCAGGTGGAGGATGATGTCATCCCGAGATGAATGCCTCCACTCACCATCAGGAGATGTAATAGGTAGACAGCTCGCACACACGCAGAGCATCAGGGGATCTAATGGGTAGACAGTTCACTTTAAAGGGATCCTTAATTAGAGGAGAGTTTAAAGGGGGTCCCCTCTCGTTTACTGTACTGATTAAGGAGGTTGATGATGGATAACCTGTATCTTAACCTCGTGGAAAATGGATTGGGTTAAGGAGGTTATCGTGTGCGTGTGTGTGTGTGTGTGTGTACATGGATGATGATGGAGTGGATGGATGATGTTACCTAGTAACTACTGCTCTAATCTATGGTTCTAATTAACTAAATATTCGTACTACAGAGAGAGAGAGAGAGAGAGAGAGAGAGAGAGAGAGAGAGAGAGAGAGAGAGAGAGAGAGAGAGAGAGCACCTCCGTACATACGACGTGAAGTTTGTGCCACTAGGCGGGACCAGCGCGTTGCGCTCACCGGCATAGAGTGATGGCTCAGCAGTAACTAATGTTCTTTGCCATCAGTCTTGGGGTCGTCTGATACACTTCTAAACTAAGTGTCCGATCGTACGGGTATCTTCTGCCTAGTAGCACATTTTCACTTTGGCGAGAGATTTAAAGGAGAGTCTCTTCTTTTCTTCGCTAGGATCTCATATATTTTGGGGGCATAACTTCTTTTTCCGGGCGAGGGACATTTCTCTTTATTCCTGAGTATGTAACTGCTCTGTTTCTACCAGCTTTGTGGCCTGTTTCGTTCCAGCAAGACTTTCTCAACCTTCCCAGTCTTTTTCATTTTTCTTCTTGCCATGCACGTATACATCACATATCTTCCTCTATTTTTTATTCAGCATAGTTCAAGCTCCTCTCACGGTCATTCCTACGTTCTATTCTCACGGTCTCGATTGTGGAGCATACTTGAATTCTTTCCAATCTGTTGATTTCACTTTTAATCGCGACCATATAATGAAGTTGGTTGATACGCACACACAGAACATTATCAAATCTCTTTATCTTTTATGGGGAAAGTTCTCATATAACATTACTGGACTAGCCTGTGCTCCTTTTCGTTTAGGAAGCTCTCCAAATTCCAAATAAGCAGAGACAGACAGAGAGAAAGGAACACAAACAGACATAAACACGGAGGGAAGAGGTTAATTTTAGGGAGGTTGGTAAGGAGGGTGAGGTACTGTAGTTTAGCTCTCCTGTAAAGTGTAAGTAAACTTCTCACATAATAGTAAGCACAGGGGGAGGCAGGTGCCGTTCCCCCAAGACTTACCACGTGTTTACCAGGTTATAATGAGTCCAGTAAATACCTGGAAAGTTTGCCACTTCTCCTTTCGTGTTATCGTGGCTATTTCTCACCTGACGACCCCCTCCCTCCAGCCACCACCACCACCACCATCTCCTCACCACTACCGCCTTACGACCCACCGACAACACCAACCAACTCATGAGACTCACAGTCGTAACTTGTACAGAACCCATCACCACCACCACCACCACCCACCTCCTCCTCCTCCTCCTCACGATCCATCACCATCATACAATCATCACGACCTCCTTACGACCCTCCCGTACATATCCACCTTACGACCCACCACCATCACCCACCTCCTCCTCCTCACGATCCATCACCATCATACAATCATCACGACCTCCTTACGACCCTCCCGTACATATCCACCTTACGACCCACCACCATCACCCACCTCCTCCTCCTCACGATCCATCACCATCATACAATCATCACGACCTCCTTACGACCCTCCCGTACATATGCACCTTACGACCCACCACCACCACCCACCTCAGAGCCTGCTACCATATGCATCACCACCACCAACCACCCCTTAAACGACCCCAACTGCCCACAACTATTTCGTTATCACTTTGTGAATATTTACCTCGTGGTTAATTTTACCCATTCCTTTTTTGTCCACTTCCTTCCCAAGTTATGACTCTGAAACCCCCCTACCCTTAACCTTCCCATCTCCTTATCCCTTCCCTTGTCACTCCCTTCCACATCCCCTTCCCTTACCATACATAACCCTCCCACTATCCCTTCCCTTATTAGATAATTCTCTCCCACTAACCCTCTCACTTCCATCCCCTACCCCTAACCTTTACCTCATCCTACCCTTACCATCTCCAGTTCCACACCGTACCCCTTCCCTCAGACCGCCCCATCTCCCTGCTAGCTAGCACTCCCCCTTTATATCTGCTTAGGCGAAGGTCTGTCAGATTCCTCGTCCGACAATAATGGTTATGAACAGATTAGGTCTCCACTAACCTCCCTCCAGGCAGGGACGGTGGGAGGTGGTGGCGGCGCAGGAGGTAGGAAGAGGAGGAGGAGGAGGAAGATGTGTTATGAGGGCCCCCCCCTGATTCACGCCTCTAACGTGTCAAATGACATTACAATGCTATTCGAATTACCCAGATGATTATCCTCGCGAAGGTCGAAGGATGAAAGACAAGTAGGGGAAGGAGAGAGAGAGAGAGAGAGAGAGAGAGAGAGAGAGAGAGAGAGAGAGAGAGAGAGAGAGAGAGAGAGAGAGATAACTACCCGGGAAAGTTCAGTGGGGATATAATACCACAAAGAAAAGGGGAAGGGAAAGAAAATAATGAGAGAAAAAAAAAGAAGATGGTGGGCATAAAGGAACCTTGCGGGGGTCTCTGTGAATTTGATGATCTTGGGTTGAAAAAGAAGGAGAAAAAAAGAAGTTCGAAACGACAGTTAAAGTCTAAGATAGATAAGCACAGGTTAGTGTGGTTTGGGGGTTAGAGTTGAGGGTCAGGTGGGGGTATAGTCTTTGGGTCGGGGATGGAGGGGTAGAGGCGTGGGTCAGAGGTGAAGTAAGAGGCTTGGATGCGACTGGGCGTTGAGTCATGGGTCAGGTCCGGTAGAGTCGTAGGGAAGAGGGGGAAGGTAGGGTCGTGGGCCAGAGGGGGGGAGGTAGAGTGATGGGTCAGAGGGGGAGGTAGGGTCTTAGGTAAGAGGGGGAGGTAGAGTCGTGGGTCAGAGGTGGAGGTAGAGTCGTGGGTCAGAGGGGAAGGTAGAGTGATGGGTCAGAGGGGGAGGTAGAGTGATGGGTCAGAGGTGGAGGTAGAGTCGTGGGTCAGAGGGGAAGGTAGAGTCGTAGGTCATAGGGGGAGGTAGAGTCTTGGGTCAGAGGGGGAGGTAGAATCGTGGGTCGAAGTAGGAAGACAAGACCTTGAGTGCTTGCTACCTCTTCCTTCACCTATTTTTTCCGCCTTCGACCTCCTACTCTTTCGTTCCCTTCCTCTCTTCATATCCCTCTGTCCCCATTTTCTCCCCTTTTTGTACCCCCTATAGTTACCAGTTTTCTGTCATTTTTTTAATTTCCCGCGTCTTCTTCTGCAGTAGCAATACCGCCACTTCTTACACTGCGTAGTCTAACACTACACTGCACTAGGCGAACAGTGCACTGCTAGGCTAACAGTGATAAAGTAGCCAGGATAACAGTGCCAAGTACCAAGGTTAACAGTGTAGAAGGCTAGGTTAACAATGTATATAGTTAATCTAACACTGCACATAGCTAGGTTAACACCGCCCATAACTATATACCAACAGTAACCAAAACTAGGCTATGTTAACACTGCTCATAGATGGCCTAACACAGGAACTGACTACGCAAACAGTACACTGTAGCCACGCTGGTACAATGTCCTACTGTCCCTAACACAAAATTGTGACAATGGTAATGGCAGTGTTACCATATCAACCATTTAACCTCGATGAGGTAACAGACACCTAGGAGTGAACACCTTTTGAGGCGATAGTGAAACTTACTAGTAACTAACACTGAACTAACGAATCCATGTTTACAAACTAGTTTAACGCTGGAACTACCTAAACGCTTGCACTAAACGAGGTAACTGTTTAACGAAACTTGATTCAGAGGCTTGTAAACGCATTATGTCACCTAAGCCATTGTTGAGCTGGTGTCGAAGCTTAGAAGCTAAATCACAGAACTTAAGGTCAAGCTGGACCTTACCGAGCTAACAGGACATATGTCGAAGCTAAAACAGTCTTATTAAGCTAACAGGACACATATAGAAGCTAAAAAAGTCTTACTAAGCTAACAGGACACATACCGAAGCTAAAACAGAGCCTTACCAAGCTAAGAGGACACGTATGGAAGCTAAAACAGAGCCTTACCAAGCTAAGAGGACACATATGGAAGCTAAAACCCAAGCCTTACCAAGCTAAGAGGACACATACCGAAGCTAAAACCCAAGACTTACCAAGCTAACAGGACTTATTATGCTGCTCTTGTTTTACCATGTAATTAGTTAGGTCCAGCGGGTCTTTGCCTGGCACAGGCCATTGTCGTACTGACGGCCGACCCTCAGAAAATTAATTTTCGTAAAACTCTGTATATACTAATGACCTTCTCGAGCACGGAGAGTAAAATGGATTCGATCAACGAGGAGAGGAGAAGGAGGAGGAGGAGGAGGAGGAGGAGGAGGAGACAGAGAGGAGAGGACAGGAGGAGGAGGAGGCAGAGAGGAGAGGACAGGAGGAAGAGGAGGAGGAGGAGGCAGAGAGGAGAGGACAGGAGGAGGAGGAGGAGGAGGAGGAGGAGGAGAGCCCTTCATGATGCTCTATGCTTTTAAACACAAAACACAATCCTGATGCGTCGTGTGTAGTGTGGGTCGAGTTATTACACGTGTGGCTGTGTGTGCATCATGGGGGGGGGGGGGGGGGGGGGGGGTGGCTTCCTGGCTTGGTATGTAGGCGTACGATGTCAGTGTCATCAGACATAACACTACACAGCAAATGAGTGACGAGGGAGAGACACCCCCACCCAGCGCTGAGGTAAAGCATCGCCTCGCATCTGCACAGGGGAGGACGACACGGGACTGTACACAATTGTATGGCAGTGTGTGTGTGTGTGTGTGTGTGTGTGTGTGTGTGTGTGTGTGTGTGGGTGGGTGGGTGTGTTGTCTAATATATCGTATCTGGTGAAAGCATCGCTTCGTATCTGTACAGAGGGACATGTACTGTACGAAATGGTATGGCAATGTGCGTGTGTGATGTGTGGAATATACTTGTGGTTTTTAATATATAAAAAAAAGCATAAAACGTTGCACGTTTCTCGACCATATCCTCAAAAAGGAAGATTTTTTTATATTTTCAGATGTGGGGCGATTGCTAGAAAAGTCCTGTGTACTGTCGTTTGGGGCAGCCATTCTGCTAAAATGGGGCGATGCATCATTAAGAAAGGGATACCGGGCCACAGAAGTGACCCATTCCTTTGGTAATATTGCATTATGCCACATTTATAGGAGGTACCAGGTTGCCATTATTCTCTATAGCCCATCCTCGGGGCACAATATTTTACTGGGGACATTACCTCATGATGTGGAACAAAGTAGATAGATATCACATATGGTGTATACCAAAAAAACAAACAAAAAAAACTTGTGGTTATGTACCGTATGAAACCACAGGTTGGAGGGAAGAAATCACGTACTCACTGAGCTTTGAGATGCTGGTAATGACGCTGTGCACAGTGTTACTGTTATCAGTGTGCACACAGTAGTTCTGACTGTCATGAAAATGCGTCAGGCATCCACTTCTGCAACATGTATATCATTCGCCGTTTGAACCAGCTGCTGTCACACTGTGATGTGGAGACATTATACGCAGGTAATGGTGTTTAAGAATATTGATAAATACTTCGCGTCAAGTCCACAACTTTCATTATTTGCGCCTCTTCAGTCAATATGACAATTTGTAGGTCATTCATCTTTGAATTATCTTTAAACCTTCAAACTTTTACCACACAAAGCTGTGAGTTACCGATATGATATCTTCCACCATCACACACAGCCTCGAAGGGAACCCAATGGTCGGATGGCGTTTGAATTCCTTTTGTGTGTCAGTGTCATGCCAGGGTTGGTGGAGATGCCATCGACCTTCCCCGTCAAAGTCAAGCTGGTAGGTTAATCATCACCGGCCCACCACATACATGGACGTGTCCTGCATACGATGGCAGGAGAGGGGTTGTCCAGACAACTGGTCTACTGGGGAACACCCTGCTTCCAACACGTCGCCGATCGTGGTTACTGTTGTATACTGTAACACCTGCGATGTGCTGAGGGCTGCTTAACATATACCAGCCGAAGGTGGACTTGGTATCTGGGCCATCGAGGATCATGTCTAGCAGCCTTAACACCGACTGTGGAATGGGACTCGTCGGACATTCTGGTTCAAAATGAGCCTCTGTTTTTACCTACACCCACAACGCGAACCCTTCCTCCGGACAGACTTCGTAGCTCTGGCCCTCCTCATCGACTGTCGTTCTCAAATGACCTCCTCGAAGGAAGACCTATGTAGGCAAGCAGGACACATCCCGCGCCTTCTCTATAGGTCGTGACATCAGGGATACTAGCTCTGGGTAGAGCTCTCTACATTACTCTATTATATACTCTTGAGGTCTGCTCAAGCCCTAATTCCTGCAGACGAGGGCAGTACGAGCTACTAATCATTTCAACGTGCCTCAAGACGGATACTATGTCTTCCTCTGCTATAATATGACGAACCTCGTCCATGCTGGCCTGGACGTCTTTGTCTTGTAATCCCGGCGGCTTTATGAGTATCATGCCTGTGACCAGACAGCTGTAAAGGCCCTTATATGAAGAATTACCCCTCGCCACGGCAGAACAGACCACAAACCGTTTCTCTCTCTCTCTCTCTCTCTCTCTCTCTCTCTCTCTCTCTCTCTCTCTCTCTCTCTCTCTCTCTCTCTCTTCTCTCTCTCTCTCCTGAAGATTAGCATAAAAGACGTTAGACAGAAGCTACGAAAATGATCGATAGCCACAGTTTATTATGAAATACGTTGATTTTCTCAGAAATTTTGAGAGAGAGAAATATAGGTATGTGTCAGCATCATCACAATTGGGACAATGACTAATCATACACAATCAATTAAATCATCAAGTTCCTCAACTCGTGATCTACAGTGAGACGGCATACTGTAGTAACAGGAGTATGTCATGGTATCCTGCAGGAGGGAACGAACGTAGCACACCAGCACTGAGCTCAATGGAGGTCTAACATGGGAGGCCACACAAGGGTGATGCCATCACACCCGGAGTCATACACTGGTTCCACACCATTTGTATCCTATGATCACAATGTCCTGGGATGAACTCCAGGAGGTCCTACAGTAAGAACAACCCAACAGCAAAGTCCTGGTGTTACCCCGCAGGGCCTTTCTAAAGGCTCCTGCAAGCCAAGGCTGCGTTACCGCCAGTAGCAGGGAGATGGAGACTTCCTTGGAGTGAGAAGCTCTTTGTTAAGACGGTACTCCCGATGATACAGTCTCGATAAAGGTGATTTTTCACTCGCAGTGTAACTTCGGACAGGCGAAGTCCGGTATACATACATACATATATATTTTACCTAAGGAATCCAATTGCCCTCAGACCGTTGGGTGAGGAACGTCCTTCCACTTCACGCTTTGAATGTATCTAAAAATTTATTAGACTGATATATATATATATATCTTTTCTTTCTTTCAAACTATTCGCCATTTCCCGCGTTAGCGAGGTAGCGTTAAGAACAGAGAACTGGGCCTTTGAGGGAATATCCTCACCCTTCTCTGTTCCTTCTTTTGGAAAATTAAAAAAAAAAATAATCAGAGGGGAGGATTTCCAGCCCCCGCTCCCTCCCCTGTTAGTCGCCTTCTACGACACGCAGGGAATACGTGGGAAGTATTCTTTCTCCCCTATCCCCAGGGATATATATATATATATATATATATATATATATATATATATATATATATATATATATATATATATATATATATATATAAAGAAACGGAACAAAGGTTTCATTCTTATATATTTTTCCCCACGATCATATTTCAAGTTTTCGAGAAAGAGTTGGATATTTATATTAGCTCAATTAACTGCTGCCTGGAGCGGGTCATTTCTCTTTCAGGAAGTCAGATTTCGTTGGATCTTTCTCCTCCTCTCATCACAGACCTTTTCCTCCGCCTCCTCTGACATTTCAAATGGATATATTGCCAATACATTTTTCTTTTCCCCCAACCCAAACACACACACACACGGTAAAGGAAAGGGCCAAGTAGCCATAGTCATATAGGCATGTCCATTACGTGGGTATATTCATACGGATAGACGGATAGAGGTTAGTGAATCGGACAGATAATATTAACAGTGGTTGTGATAAAGAGGTTATCTCAGTGAGAGAGAGATAGACAGGGTCTCGCTCATAGGGACAGGTAAAAGACTGTAGGGGTGGACAGATAAGACAGATAAGGGTCATACCACAAAGAGGGAGAGAAGGGGCATAAAATAATTGAAGGAATGTATACTATAGGGTTAAGACAGAAGTGGAATAAGCAGTATTCGAGAGATTATCATAAAGAACAGAGTTATCACAGAGCGTGGATTGGTTGTGTCGTAAATTACGGTTGGTTGAAAATATAGTTCAAATTAAAGGGATGTTAAAACAGTACATTTTCAAAAAAAGAAAAAAAGAATTATCTTACTAAATATGATGATGATGAACATCACACTAATTGAAACTATCAAGAGGTTCATAATTACAGGGGATCATTACGGAAATCATCTGTTGCTCTCTTTTCTAAACTGTAATCAGGAGGCCTTTAATAAGCCATTAGGCATATCTACGTATACAATTTTTTTTTTCTTATTCCGGGGATATTGAAGGTTTAATCATGGGTGGCGAAAAATCCCAGACAACTGGGATAATGGCATTATAGTGATACAAGGTCGTAATTATGCCCGATCAAGTACTCACGACTCATGAGCACGATATATATATATATATATATATATATGTATATATATATATATATATATATATATATATATATATATAATTATTTTTTTTTTTATTATACTTTGTCGCTGTCTCCCGCGTTTGCGAGGTAGCGCAAGGAAACAGACGAAAGAAATGGCCCAACCCCCCCCCCCCCCATACACATGTATATACATACGTCCACACACGCAAATATACATACCTACACAGCTTTCCATGGTTTACCCCAGACGCTTCACATGCCTTGATTCAATCCACTGACAGCACGTCAACCCCGGTATACCACATCGCTCCAATTCACTCTATTCCTTGCCCTCCTTTCACCCTCCTGCATGTTCAGGCCCCGATCACACAAAATCTTTTTCACTCCATCTTTCCACCTCCAATTTGGTCTCCCTCTTCTCCTCGTTCCCTCCACCTCCGACACATATATCCTCTTGGTCAATCTTTCCTCACTCATCCTCTCCATGTGCCCAAACCACTTCAAAACACCCTCTTCTGCTCTCTCAACCACGCTCTTTTTATTTCCACACATCTCTCTTACCCTTACGTTACTCACTCGATCAAACCACCTCACACCACACATTGTCCTCAAACATCTCATATATATATATATATATATATATATATATATATATATATATATATATATATATTGGAAAGGATCATAATTTTGTTTTGGACAATCACATGTTTACCAAATGGCGTCCTAGCTTCGTCTCTATATCAACTGACTGTTATATTTCTCTCATGTGTCTCCCCTGATGATGTGATTATTACACGAAAGTGCACTTGGGAACTTTTCGTGTTTCATTTTCCCCGTGGACTCATAGGAATATATATATATATATATATATATATATATATATATATATATATATATGTATAATATAATACACGAATTCGATCACACGACCCTTGAGCACGACGGTACGAACCACGAACACGATCATACGACCCTTGCGCACGACGGTACGACCCACGAACACGATCATACGACTCTTGAGCACGACGGTACAACCCTTGGGTATCATGACTTTAAGATAACCACCCTTTTAAGGGTCAGGACAAAGACATATGGATTATCCTACCCACAGGTCGTACCTTCGTGCTCAGGGTACGTACTGTCATGCTTGAGGGGTCGTACCGTCTTGCCTTGACGGGGTCGTACCGTCGTGCTTGACGGGGTCGTACCGTCGTGCTTGACGGGGTCGTGCCATCGTGCTTCAAGGGGTAGTACCGTCGTGTTTGAGGGGGTCGTACCGTCGTGCTTCAAGGGGGTCGTACCGTCGTGTTTGAGGTTGTACCGTCGTGCTTGATGGGGTCGTACCATCGTGCTTCAAGGGGTCATACCGTCGTGTTTGAGGGGGTCGTACCGTCGTGTTTGAGGGGGTCGTACCGTCGTGTTTGAGGGGGTCGTACCGTCGTGTTTGAGAGGGTCGTACCGTCGTGCTCATCATACAAGAAGAGTAAACGTCTGTTTAACTCCCAGATTATTAATGTACATCCTCTTGGAAAGGAAAGTAAAAATAACCCTATTTTTTTTAAAACGTTTCCCCTGTTTAACCAGCTATCAAAAACCACTTTAAGAGCAAAAAACAAGTATTTTTTTTTCTCTTTCCTGAAGAGAATTTTGCTTTCGTTGAAAACGCAGGTAAAAGAAGCATTATTTCAATACATCCTGAAAAGTCAATCGGTTAAAAAAAAAAAAAATGGGATGACTTTTTTTTTTCATTTACAATTTGTCAGAAATCCTTCGACCGTCACAAAGTCTTGCGTAAATGGCCACTGGTTGTGGATGTCGTTGTGTTGGTCGTGATGCTACTGTTGCTGTGGCGTGAGGGGCGTTCTGTGGTGGGCATGGTTGCTGCGGCGTGAGGGGCGTTCTGTGGTGAGCATGGTTGCTGCTGTTGCTGTGGCGTGAGGGGCGTTCTGTGGTGAGCATGGTTGCTGTGGCGTGAGGGGCGTTCTGTGGTGAGCATGGTTGCTGTGGCGTGAGGGGCGTTCTGTGGTGAGCATGGTTGCTGCTGTTGCTGTGGCGTGGGGGGGGCGTCCTGTGGTGAGCATGGTTGCTGTGGCGTGAGGGGCGTTCTGTGGTGAGCATGGTTGCTGCTGTTGCTGTGGCGTGGGGGGACGTCCTGCGGTGGCCACTGTTAGTGCTAGCTACAGTGAGGATCCTCCTGTGGTAGGTGTGGCTGGTGCTGCAGTGAGGATCCTCCTGTGGTAGGTGTGGCTCCTGGTAGTGCTGCAGTGAGATTCGTCCTGTGGTAGGTGTGGCTGGTGCTGCAGTGAGATTCGTCCTGTGGTAGGTGTGGCTGGTGCTGCAGTGAGATTCGTCCTGTGGTAGGTGTGGCTGGTGCTGCAGTGAGATTCGTCCTGTGGTAGGTGTGGCTGGTGCTGCAGTGAGAGTCGTCCTGTGGTAGATGGGGTTGTGCTGCAGTGAGATTCGTCCTGTGGTAGATGGGGTTGTGCTGTTGCTCCTTATTCTCTTTTCTTCCTCTTCACACTATCAGCAATTTCTCTTGTACGTTCCTCACTCCAACACCGCCGTTTCTTTCGCTTCTTCCATACTCCTTTCTAAATCTTTATTTCCTCCTTTCTTCCCCCTTGAGTTTCTTCACTTCTCTTGCTTCCTTCCTTGAAAAATAACCATTTTTCTTTTTAGACTTCCATGGCTTTATCAATCTCGGATTTCAGAGTCTTCCCACTCTTTTAAAAAAAAAATCTGGTTATCTCTCATTTTCTTTTCAAGTCCATTTTTTTTTTTTTTTCCAGGAGACCAACTTCTTGGTCTCTGGAATCTTTATCTTAACCTATGTTTCCTCAAAGCTCGGTTTTCCTGAGGTTCGATTTTCCTTAAAGGACCACATTTTCCTCAGGTTCCATTCTTCCTTAGATCCCATTATCATTATCATTATCGTTATTATCATTTTTTTGTAGGACGTACCCTAATTATTACCACTAATTCACACTTAACAGTTAAGTCATCCTAGTTTCGCACTTTTTCCAGTCTCATTCCAGTAGCACTTCACAATGCCCTAGTCGAATTTAGCACGTCACAATCCGTTCGTCTTGTCTAGAATCTGGATTCAACAGCCCCACCTCCCCCAAACCCTCACCTTCTCTCCTCTCCCCTCACAACCCCTCTTCTCTCCTCTCCCCTCACAACCCCTCTTCTCTCCTCTCCCCTCACAACCCCTCTTCTCTCCTCACCACCTCTCTCTTTTCTTTTTTTTTGGGGGGCGGCAGTTTAATGACGTTTCACAATTTCATTTCTGACTGTTACATACTTTCACAGCCCAGATCTGGTCCCACACATATTTTACAGTCGAACGCGCTTTGTTCCGCACTGCAGGACGGGTGCTGATTAGCTCAAGGTGGAAAACAGCAGTCACTCCCAAATCGGATTTGACACCACTTTTGCAAAGTCAGGCGGGAGAACCAAATTAGAATTTCAACTTTAATCTCCCGCCGTGTGAGTGTGTGTGGCGCTGGCTGGTCAGGGAACGGTTGCTGGGGTAAGTGGAAGTGTGTGTGTGTGTGTGTGAGAGAGAGAGAGAGAGAGAGAGAGAGAGAGAGAGAGAGAGAGAGAGAGAGAGAGAGAGAGAGAGAGAGAGAGTAAACATCTCCATTACTTATTTCGCGCACTAAACGAGGCAAGATATGAAAGGCTGCCCGTGACTAATTAGCTGTCATACGAACGCATAAAAAGCTTTCATTTTTAGCCACACAGCCTTGCACTCTGACCCACAGCTTAGTGCACTAACCCACAAGAACTCTATATCTTAACCCGCACCTGAACATACCATCACCTAAGCCCTATACCTTACCCAACAGCTTTGTATATATCATCCCCGAACCCTATATCTAACTCACAGCTTTATATATTAATACTAGAGCCCTATATCTTAATCCAAAGTTTCATATATCACCCACTGAGGCCTATATCTTACCTCACAGCTTCATATATCACCCACTGAGCCCTGTATCTTACCTCACAGCTTCATATATTAACTCCTAAACCCTGTATCTTATCCCACAGCTTTACATATCAATCCTTGAACCTTAACACACAGCTTTATATATAACCCTCAGCCCTATATATCAACCCATAGCTTTATATATCAACTCTAAGCCCTATATTCTCACCCACAGCTTTTACAACCCACAGCACTAATCATCACCTTCAACCCCTGTTTATATAAAACCCACAGCTGTGTCTATCACCCCCCGTCTAACGTCGAAGAGCTGCCTTTCTTATAAAATCGTCGAAGACTCCTGGGAACTCATTTGGTTATCATATCTTCCCCTGAAGGATACCTTAGCTATCCTTCACTATCCCCTTCACTATCCTGTCCCCATCTGTGCATACCAAGGATGTGGGAGACTAATACTGTCCTCCAGCAGGTAACCTTGTTATAGCCCGTCAGGTCTGTTGTTGTCGGGGCTTTCCCATGTCCAGACTCACCTCACACGAGGTGCTCCCACGCAAGAGTGTTCCTCTCATGACCTGTCCTCTCCCAAGCTCTCCCACCTCATGACATGTCCTCATACAAGTTCTTCCTTCATGAGCTGTCCTCGCCTTAGCTCTCCCACCTCATGACATGGCCTCATCCAAGTTCTTCCTTCATGAGCTGTCCTCTCCCAAGCTCTCCCACCTCATGACATGTCCTCATCCAAGTTCTTCCTTCATGAGCTGTCCTCACCTTACTCTCCCACCTCATGACATGTCCTCATCCAGGCTCTTTCTTCAAGAGCTGTCCTCAACCAAATTCTAACCTCATGACCTGACCTCACCCAAATTCTCCTTTCATGACTCTCTCGACCCAAGATCTTCACGCAGCTATCCCAGATACCAAACTAGTTTGACTCTTGCCTTCTTCCAGGCCCTTCCAACACGAAACTCTCTCCCCACACGTACCCCGGCAGCCTCTCCTCATACCTGGAGGTAGTCAACCATACTATACCCACCTTTATTACTCTTCACGAGACGTATCCTACTACCATCCCCTCCCTCTCTTTTTTTTTTTTTCTGGAGGCTCGCTCGTACGAGCCTTTGGCTGACCCGCTGCCCCCATTGTGCCGAAGGCATTTTCCAGCTCTTCGTCGACGGTTCGCGCCAAGTTTTCTCTTTTTTTTCTCTCTCTCTCTCTGCCCGTTCTCCAAACACCTTTTCAACGGCCATTTACACCAGGCACACAAGAAACCCCGCCTTACACCCAGCAAGTCTTTCGGAGAATTCAACTTTTCTTCCTCACGTACTCTCAAAACTCCCCCCCCCCCCCATCTCTTCGGTAGAAATATTTTTCCCTCCATTTGTACAAGGGCTTCAGAGACGCCCTGAGCTAATTCTTCTTTGTTGCCGTTTTCTTTGATCTTCTCCCGCAGAGAGTGACATATTTGCCTTCTCCGCCAAATCTTTGTCAATTTCTTCGGCTTCCGTGGTGGAATGAACTCCAGCTCCTCAGGATACGTCAGCTATTTTCTTGCCCCCTTCCCCCCCCCCCCCCCACTTGACAGATCATAGATTCCCTTTAAAGTTTCCTTGCTTGATGTATCATCTCCGGGGTGTATGTACCTCAACTTTCATTTTTTTCCATCTTCATAAAGACTTTGGGAAAAGTTAATTATATCATATTCAGCTGCGAATAATCAATGGCCTCTATGCAGTTCAAATGGAATAATTACACTATTTCATTATTAGCTTATCCCAAGTGCACTTTCGTGTAATGATCACATCGTCAGCTGATATACAAGGAAGAGATGTAGCTAAGATGCCATTGATAATCAAGCGTTACCGGATGATCCAGTAACACTTGTTTAGAATTAGAGAACGGATGAATGCCAAATGAGGACTTCTCTTCGTCTGTTTTTGGCGCTACCATGCTGACGCGAGAAACGAGAAACACGTATGAACATATACTTGTGTGTGTGTGTGTGTGTGTGTATGTGTGTGTGTGTGTTTGTTCATTCCTTGGAAATCATCTCCCTTTTACACGTCCGCATGAAATCAAAGTTATCAGCAGTTTTGGCATTATTCTGCTTCTGTTCTGTGGGCGTTTTTTTTTTTTTCTTTCCCCAGCTCACGATAATCTCTCGCCCTTACAGGCGCGCGCAAGCACGCCCACGACCTACAGAAGAGAGACTGACAGTCAGTCAGAATAGTAACAGACCAGCGTCCATAGGATGAACCAACTTGACGACACGGAAAGAAAAAAACACGAATAACAACGAAATAGTAGTAATGCAGTGTAGCACAGAAAACCTAGTCAAAAACATGCTAAAATCTAGTCAAGAACATGCTAAAATACAACAGAGTGTTCTGTTCAAGAAAAGAATGACTTTTGCCTCTACATTCTTCATCGTGTTAGAATGTTTCCCTTTACATGACGTCGATATACACAGAACAAGGGAAGAAGTGGAAAAGCTCATAGAGAAAGTATAGAAGACTAATAACACTCGAGGACGGAAAGAGAAGAAGAGAGACTTTCCCCTCGCAAGTGCAATACAGCTTCTCCAATGCACTTATACACACACACACCTTCGCATACCATGCCTACAGTGACCCTGGGCTTCGAAATCAAAGAACACGTTTCTTAATGCCTTACGCTTCTATCTACACACACACAAAAAAAAGAGTAAGCATCAGGTGTGATTCAAACACAAACATGTGAATAAAAATGGACCAGCAGTGCGAAAATAACGTCTCGTGAACGCTATTAACTGGATTAGTTTCAAAGGGGAAATACTTTTCTGTTATCAAATAAGAGAATAAAAAAAAGTTTTACTGTCAGTTCCTTCACGAGTCAAAATACATTTAATCACACCTGGAGTGACATGAGGGAGAGAGAGAGAGAGAGAGAGAGAGAGAGAGAGAGAGAGAGAGAGAGAGAGAGAGAGAGAGAGAGAGAGAGAGAGAAGGTAAAAAGTGTCCAGATCAGTTTAACTTCACTTCTGATTCCAGCAACGTAATACTTCACTTTTAAAGAGTGCAATTCAACCTCCTTCAAAAAAAAAAAAAAAAAAAAAAAAAAAAAAAATTGAAGACATGTTGTAAAAGGATCTAATCTCATAGTCTTACCGACAGTCGTCCCCCCAAAAAAATGTAGATCTTCAGCCTTATATTCACTAACGTATCTGCTACACACACACACACACACACGAGACTCTTTTTCGTTAAGAGACAAAAGAATTTTCCCCTCCGTTCCTATGGCACACTGGGCGGCGACGACGGGGGGGGCCGGCCTTGGAAGACATCGTGTCTATAACAGATAACGTCGACCACTCTGCTCTCTGATTAATTTCTCTGGGTTCCGATTAGGGTCTTAACTTTTCCCTCCAGTGCCTTCCCTCCGCGGGAGTCAACAACGGCAGCAGCTACGAGGTCAATAACGCCATGAGGCTACGAAGACTCTGATCCTAAGCCATGTACAATCTAAGCTTATGTCTAGGCTACGTAGTAGTCTCTAACTCAAAGGTGTCTATATATATATATACCATGGCTTATATGGCTCTCCCAAGATACCAATGGCTCAGGTGGCTTTCCAAGCTATAAAAAGCTATAGATTAGATGGCTCTCCAAGCTATAAAAAGCTGTAGATTAGACGGCTTTCCAAGCTATAAAAAGCTATAGATTAGATGGCTCTCCAAGCTATAAAAAGCTATAGATTAGATGGCTTTCCAAGCTATAAAAAGCTGTAGATTAGACGGCTTTCCAAGCTATAAAAAGCTATAGATTAGATGGCTTTCCAAGCTATAAAAAGCTATAGATTAGATGGCTTTCCAAGCTATAAAAAGCTATAGATTAGATAGCTTTCCAAGCTATAAAAAGCTATAGATTAGATGGCTTTCCAAGCTATAAAAAGCTATAGATTAGATGGCTTTCCAAGCTGCTAGGCTATGAACCACAGATACCAAAACTATCTTAGCTGAGTTTGAAGACATTACGCTAAAGCTTATCTGGCTGGGATGATGTCTTAAGCTATGGTTTGGTCAGCTTCCTGTGACATAGCTGAATTACCTACCTACAATGGGAACTGTTTACTTTTTCGTAATTATCTTAATAACCTTTAAATTTAGTTTGACTGGCTATGTAGTTATTATTACCGTGGGTCGCCCTCGCTTACGTACGCACAGGTGGATGTTAAGTAGATGTTCCTTGTCTCTATCTATTTCATTAAACCTTGGATGCAATACGCTTCTCGGTAAAGGTCAGACAGACATTGACTTAAAAGGTAACTGTCCGAGAGTCGATCCCACACTGTAAACCATCAACCATCCATCTCTTGGCTGCCACCGAGCGAGCCTGACAAATCAGAGAAGAGCGATAGAAAGAAAAGCTAGACTGACAATCATAGAAAAGCGATAGAAAAAAATCAAACAAACCAACAACTAGATTCTATAACTGACATATACTTTCACACTATTTTCTATACCACGTAATTCTACGAAGAGCCTCACGCACCCGGGGAACATGGGGGTACGACGCGTTCCTGCCCCGCCTCAAGAGTCGTAGGAGACTGATCTTCAGCATCGACCCTCGAGCACGACATGATCCTCCCGTGCCTCGAGCACGACCTTGCGACCCAGTGGATATGATGGCCAGGCCTTTGACCTGACCCTCAAGGAAGGATACGATTCTCCTCAGGAGGTTCTAAGTGTTAACGTACCGCAAGAATAAACGAGACCAACGATTGACAGTTTCGTTAACCACAAACTTCTGCTCAGAATAAGAATGCTATAAACACACACACACACACACACACACACACACACACACACACACATAAGTATATATATATATATATATATATATATATATATATATATATATATATATATATATATATATATATATAGACCAACCCATAAGGGAGGATGAACAGCTTGGGAGACTGCGTTGACTTTATCAGAACATCTACGTTTGCGAGTCTCAAGTGAATCGCTCTTCCTTCATCCGCCAAGGCAATGGTATGATTCTAACCGTGAGCTCTGAACACTACTGTATGTGTGTGTCTGGGGCACCTGCCTCCCTCACTCACCGCTTAACGCCGCCGGCCAAAGTCTTCTTCTCCAGAGCGTTAGAGGCGAGAACGGCGAATTACGCTTAATGAAACACATCGTGGTTTTTACTGGCCTTTTGGAACGAGGTCAGAATATATATATATAGAGAGAGAGAGGAAGGAAAACTTACAAAGGACGGAAGGGACAGAGAGAGAGAGAGAGAGAGAGAGAGAGAGAGAGAGAGAGAGAGAGAGAGAGAGAGAGAGAGAGAGAGAGAGATTGCGCCTCTCTCTCTCTCTCTCTCTCTCTCTCTCTCTCTCTCTCTCTCTCTCTCTCTCTCTCTCTCTCTCTCTCTCTCTCAGCGAGGAATTAATGGATGTGGTTGACAGCTAAGAAATTCAATGCCTAATGTGGCTTTGTCAATGGATGCTTCGTTCGGTCGCCCTGAGTGCAGTCGTTCTCTGGACACTGGACTCACACGTACGTGTGTGTGTGTGTGGTGTTCCGTTTCTTCAGGCGCGTTGCCAAGCACTTCAGCGTCAGAGCGACCGTTCTATACAATATCTTCCGACACATTCTCTTCCCCACAGGAATCTAAGAGTGTGAAATTAGGATACTTGATATTCATAAGACTAAAAGCGCCCCGTGATAACCGCTCTCACAGCCTAGTGAGGTATCTTCTGGGGCTGGTGCCCCACTCTCACTACAACTCTCACCGCTCTCTCTCTCTCTCTCTCTCTCTCTCTCTCTCTCTCTCTCTCTCTCTCTCTCTCTCTCTCCTCCCCCCCGCCCCTTTCTCCTTTTGACCTTCCTGGTTGTAAACTGTTCTCCCGTTTTTAGCTTCCCTCTCTCCCCACTCCAAGCGTGAACTGTGAACATATTCTCTCTCTCTCTCTCTCTCTCTCTCTCTCTCTCTCTCTCTCTCTCTCTCTCTCTCTCTCTCTCTCTCTCTCTCTCTCTCTCTCTCCGTCTCCAACTTCACATTACAGATCTCGCTACACCGTTAACGGGTTCATACAACAGTTCACAATAGCCGTCCCCCGGCGATCATAAACTCATTAACTCTCCCAAAGCACCCGGAGTAGGTGGAGGAAGAAGAGGAAGAAGAAGAAGAAGAAAAAGAAGAAGAAGAAGAAGAAGAAGAAGAAGAAGAAGAAGAAGAAGAAGAGAGAGGAGGAGGAGGAGAAAAAGAGGAGGTATTGGAGGTGGAGGAGATGGAAGTGGAAGAATAGGAGAAGCGGAAGGGAAGCCACCTCTCACCTCGTCCGGTCAACAGTTTAGCAACACACAAGCCACACTCCTCACTCCTCCTCCTCCACACACCACCTGACGCACACGACTCGGGAAGTTCCACACTCTCCTCGAGTCGCTCTCGCCCATTCCCTCCTACACGATTCATGAACCAGAGAGGAAGAGCGTGAGAAATGCCCCAGGTAATCAGTCATGCACATTACTAGTTTGAACTATAATTGCGACAACACTGAGAAATACAGCCAAGAGGATATTACTCTCCGTAATGGATAAGCTGAAGTTCCAGGGTACGTACGACGACGACCCTCTGGTCGTACTGGCGCCTTGACCTGACCTCTGGAGGGGTCCAGGGTACGTGCGACGACTATCGGGTCGTACTGGCGTCTTGGACCTGACCTCTGGAGGGATCCAGGGTACGTACGACGACGACTCTCGGGTCGTACTGGCGCCTTGACCTGACCTCTGGAGAGTCCAGGGTACGTACGACGACTCTCGGGTCATACTGGCGCCTTGGACCTGACCTCTGGAGGGGTCCAGGGTACGTGCGACGACTATCGGGTCGTACTGGCGTCTTGGACCTGACCTCTGAAGGGTTCCAGGGTACGACGACTCTCGGGTCGTACTGGCGCCTTGACCTGACCTCTGGAGGGGTCCAGGGTACGTGCGACGACTATCGGGTCGTACTGGCGTCTTGGACCTGACCTCTGGAGGGATCCAGGGTACGTACGACGACGACTCTCGGGTCGTACTGGCGTCTTGGACCTGACCTCTGGAGGGTCCAGGGTACGTACGACGACGACTCTCGGGTCGTACTGGCGCCTTGACCTGACCTCTGGAGGGGTCCAGGGTACGTATGACGACTCTCGGGTCGTACTAGCGCCTTGACCTGACCTCTGGAGGGGTCCAGGGTACGTACGACGACTCTCGGGTCGTACTAGCGCCTTGACCTGACCTCTGAAGGGTTCCAGGGTACGACGACTCTCGGGTCGTTATGGCTCTTAACCTGACCTATGAAGGGTCAGGTTAAAGGTCATCATATCCATAGTTCGGGAGAGTCGTACTCAGAGGTCGTACAGCGTTGCTGTAGGATCGTACCCGTCTTACTCAAGGATCGTAAAGCCGTGCTTAAGGATCGTATCCCAGCGATCAAGGATCGTATCCCAGTGATCAAGGATCGTATCCCAGTGATCGAGGATCGTATCCCAGTGATCGAGGATTGTATCCCAGTGTTCAAGGATCGTATCCCAGTGATCAAGGACCGTATCCCAGTGATCAAGGATCGTATCCCAGTGATCAAGGACTGTATCCCAGTGGTCAAGGATCGTATCCCAGCGATCAAGGACCGTATCCCAATGATAAAGGACCGTATCCCAGTGTTCAAGGATCGTATCCCAGTGTTCAAGGACCGTATCCCAGTGATCAAGGATCGTATCCCAGTGATCAAGGATCGTATCCCAGTGATCAAGGATCGTATCCCAATGATCAAGGACCGTATCCCAGTGATCAAGGACCGTATCCCAGTGATCAAAGATCGTATCCCAGTGATCAAGGATCGTATCCCAATGATCAAGGACCGTATCCCAGTGATCAAGGATCGTATCCCAATGATCAAGGATCGTATCCCAGTGATCAAGGACCGTATCCCAGTGATCAAAGATCGTATCCCAGTGATCAAGGACCGTATCCCAGTGATCAAGGATCGTATCCCAGTGATCAAGGACCGTATCCCAGCGATCAAGGATCGTATCCCAATGATAAAGGACCGTATCCCAGTGATCAAGGACCGTATCCCAGCGATCAAGGATCGTATCCCAGTGATCAAGGATCGTATCCCAGTGATCAAGGACCGTATCCCAGTGATCAAGGACCGTATCCCAGTGATCAAGGACCGTATCCCAGTGATCAAGGACCGTATCCCAGTGATCAAGGATCGTATCCCAGTGTTCAAGGACCGTATCCCAGTGATCAAGGATCGTATCCCAGTGATCAAGGATCGAACATCCATATATCACATAAAACATTATCATGTGTTGGAGGAAGTGTGATGTGGTCTATAAGGCGCGTCATCATGGTGTGGTGGTGTTCGTGATGGTGATGATGATGATGATGATGATGATGATGATGATGATGATGATGATGGAGACAGAGTGTTGTTTGGTAACAGGCCTATGCGCTTGTCACGGCTCACTATTCGTCTCCAACCCCTCTCTCTCTCTCTTTCTATCTCTCTGATCTGGTCTAGGGGAGGCTGTCTCTTATCTCCATCAGCCCCAGTCACACGCTGGCTGCTGGCTTTCAGTTTGACACACACGTACAATCTCATACACATACACACACACCACTTGACACCACTGAAGACATACGACTTATCTCTCTACGGTGGGCGCTACGCGGCAGTCCTGTCTTATTTGGTTAAATTTCGTCGTAAGCACTCGTAAATGAATACTGTCTGTCTGTCTGCCTGTATCTCTCTCTCTCTCCCTCTCCTCCTCATGAACCCTACCTTTCTCGCTCTCGCTCAACCATAATCCAATAACCATCTCATTCTCAACTCTTTTTCTCACAACAGTCAGTGCACCATTTAACTCTCTCTCTCTCTCCCCCACGCCTTTACACTCTCACTCGTTAATGTATTCTGTCCCCTCCCACTCTGTCTTCCTTCCCTCTCATTCGTCATTGCACCCTTTAATTATCACCTTCTTCGTCTCCATTAACCTTTCACTCATTTATGCACCCTTGGCTAGTACACTCTCCCTTGTCCCTTTAACTCTTAATTCCGCCCTCCCCCTTTACACTCTTACTCATTTGGGCATCATTTAACTCTCCCTCCCTCCACTCACTCACTCTCTCTCTTTCCCGCCCCCTTCCCTCCCTAACTGCTCCTCCTCTCCCTTCATGAATTTATTATGATATATCTCTTCCATCCGCGTTTTCCATCACAGACACCCCTTGCTCTACTACCCTTACCAATTTTTAAATGTCCTATATTTTCTCCCCTTATATCACTCTCTGTTAAAGTCTTTTATCACAATTCCTCCTTTTTATATCTTCTACGTCTTTATTTCTCTTGACTATCTGTGCCCGCCTTCCGGTTTACGTCTTTCCATACGATCCTTAATCCATCAGATTCTCTAAAGTCATATAGCGTAAATGAGAAGACCTTTGATTGGAACATTCCAATGCTCATACCGGCTCAAGAAGAAGACGAAGAAGAAGAAGAAGAAGAAGAAGAAGAAGAAGAAGAAGAAGAAGAATGAGGAGAAGAAGAAGAAGAAGAAGAAGAAGAAGAAGAAGAAGAAGAAGAAGGAGGAGGAAGAGAAGAGGAAGAAGTAGAAGAAGAAGCAGCAGCAGCAGCAGCAGCAGGAGGGGGAAAAAAAATAACACAACACTGCACCTCCTTGCTTCGTCCATTTCTTTTCTCGAGGGAAAAAATTAAACCACTTTTCTAACAAGTATATTGCCGCTACACTATTTACCATGACGTAAAAGTCCACATATTGCAGCCTTATGGCCGACTCGGACCTCCAATTTCTGCACAAATTTTTTTTGGGGGGAAGGAGGAAGCTTAATTTCGCTTTTTCTCTGACGCAAACCTTCGGATACCAAGCTCATGAGCGTTTAGGCCTGAAAATATCATAAGCTTTTTATTATCTCTTTTTTTTCTATCCTCATCCTAAACTCCTGTTCTTAAGGAATACACGCTGTCGGAGAGAGAGAGAGAGAGAGAGAGAGAGAGAGAGAGAGAGAGAGAGAGCAAATGGCTTGTTAACGAAGTCATCCGCTGGAGGACTCTTTCTTCATTCCCTCTCGTTAATGTTAATCTGGCGCGACTGGATGTGATCATCGAGTCTCTTCTCTGTCGCCATCGCCCGGAGTGTTCCACTGCCTTGTGGCAGGTGAGTGGTAGGAAGGACGCGTTTTTTCCCCCCCCCTGTAGCCCCTCAGAGACACTGGTCTGTATTCCCGTGAACTTCGAAGAGTGTGATACGCGCCTCGTCGTCATCAAACTTCTGGGGTATTTTAAAGTTAGAACAACCACCCCCTTGAGCACGACGGTACGACCCTTGAACACGACGGTACGACCTTTGAGAACGATAGTACGACCTTTTGAGCACGACGGTACGACCTTGAGCACGACAATACGACCATTGAGCACGACGGTACGACCCTTGAGCACGACGGTGCGACCCTTGAACACGACGGTACGACTCTTGAACACGACGGTACGACTCTTGAGCACGACGGTACGACTTTAAGGACGACGGTACGACCCTTGAACACGACGGTACGACCTTATGACCTTGAGCACGACGGTACAACCCTTGAGCACGACAGTACGACCTTAAGCACGACAGTACGACCTTGATCACGAAGGTATGACCTTGAGCACGACGGTATGACCTTAAGCATGAGTGTACGACCTTAAGCATGAGTGTACGACCTTAAGCATGAGTGTATGACCTTAAGCTTAAGCACGAAGGTGAAATCCATAAGTATTGTGGGTCTACCACTTGACCCTCAAGGTCAAGGATAAGAGGCTAGGTCATTGGACCCAAAGGTCGTACTCAAGGATCGTACCACTGCGTCCAGGAGGTCTGAAGACCTCAGCCACTACGAAGCCTCCACCTCTGTACAGCCAGTCGTATATGCGTTCTTGTTGCCTTCTCTCGATCTCATTCGGTCCTATTTTGGTTCTTTTGATAACCTAAGGGATTTCAACTCTTTGCCCGCAGGCTTATAGTCTGCGGGCTTATCAATGATTAAAGCGAGGACGAATTTAGTTCTTTCTGGTGCATTGTCGTAGCAATTCCATGCTGTGCTGTTCTCATTTCTAAAGGTGTCTTGTTTGCTTTCGACTAGCGACTATGACTGGTGTCGCAATCTACTAAATTCATTCCTGATGATAAATCCAAGGTGTATTCCTTCAAGAAAACTCGACGTAAATTCGTCCATACGTCCTGTATCTGAGTGCATGATGAAGGCCAAGGTTCTTTCTGCTCGTCGTAATGAAGGGGGGGGGGGGGGGGGGGGGTTCCATTTATCTTTCGATGGTCTTTCTTCCTTTACCCATTCTCTGCCTCCTGTGTATTTGTGAAACTCTTCCGGGTTTCTTTAAACGTTTATTTTTCTTTTTTTTGTCTTTGATTTTCCCGTACTGTGAATTGCCCAGCATTAATTTCTATCAGAGGAGAAATACTTGACGAAAATCTAAATATAGGAAGTGGTCATTAATTCCAATTTTCATCTTACTGTACTAGTCACAGCAGAGCAGGTTAAAACCAGCCCTTAATCTTGGCCATTTCAGATGAGAGGAAAAATAAGAAATACAAGGTAAAAAGAACAGAGCCTAATTACAGCTCTTTAGGTTTTTGAAGACCTGACCCTCAAAGCTGGAAAAAAAAAAATGAATAGAAAAGACCGAATGATGGAGGAGGAAGATTTCACAGCTTTGTCTTTTGAGGAAAGAAAGGATTAACAGTACGTAAGTGAATGACCTGCACACAAGATACTCCGGGAGCAGCAGTCAGCCATGGTGACTGGAACAAGGGGCAGAGTGCAGACAGCTCTCGAGAGAGAGGTGGCCGAAGTAACCAACACCCGTGGAATAGAGGACAGCAGCAACATCACAGCAGAATGGAATGGGTCTGGGTAAAGAAAGGTGGAGCTAAGTGAAGGAAGATCTTCCCTCCCTCAGAGGTGTAAGCAGTACTCCATATTGAAGGAACAGATCTTCAGAGATGTTTTGATAATTACGGCACCTGTGGTGTGATTGGTTGGTTGTTCGGGCTTCTGGTTTATCAACTGCCGGGGTCATTAAGGCTGTCAAGATTGTACATCTACATCTACCACCTCTGGCAAGATTCTACATCTACATCTACAATCTCTGGCAATGCGTGTGACCCATAATGACATCTAAACAACACCGCTAACTTTTTGCACAGTAGATTTTGTGGTGGTTATCATGCCCGACATGTTAAGTTACGGTAGGGTTGAATTATGGTGTTCTGAGATCTGTTAGTGGGTAATTAGGTCATATTCAGAAAGAGATACAAGTAGAAAATGTTCAATTTCCATTCCGATCTGCTGCACATGTTCAAATATGTTTAGTGCGGGGAAGACGAGTATTAGTGTGTGGAGAGGGGACCGAGTGAGTGGAAGTATTTAGAGTGGATTCGGTTAGAGGTCTGGAGAAAGAAAATGATTAATTGCGGGTAGAAAGAGGGCTGGTGATACAAGACTGTTGACGAGACAAAGAGAGAAAAGTCACTCTGGTAGCGACTACCGCAATGGGCAAAGTAGAAATGGGAAGGAAGCAGAGATACCCACAGGCATTGTTAGGGACTGACTCACTCTAGGCATTCAACCCAGGTGTTCACATCCTTCCCTCGGCGTTCGTCCATAAACGCGTACCTGGCCAAGGAATCTGCTTGTGCCATTTTAGGATATGGTGGAAGCTTAAGGTAGGGTTGCTGAAATGCCTTGTGCTAGGGGCTACATCCATATCTGGCGTTGGAGGAAAGCGTCTACAAGCAGTAAGGTGGGAAGAGTGTGAGTCGTTCCACATGAAGGCAGCTCTGTACCAAGTGTGTGTGTCACGGAAACATGGCTCATTAATCTGTTTATGGTTGGGGTGGTGAGGCGCGGGTCCTTTTCTGCACGTCTGGGTTGGGGATTAAGAGGTTACACAGAAGCTGTACGCGGATGACATGACTGCAGCGGCAGACTCAAGTGAGAAAGTTCAGGAGTTGTTGGTGTCTGAGTCGGGAAGAGCATGAGGAAGAAGTAGACAGTTTATGCGAACGAATGTAAGATGGTTATGAACTCTCACATGGGCACACACAAAATAGTTGCAGTGGTATTCTGAATGGAGAGAGCCTAGAAGTAGACATGGCTACGGGTGAAACTAAGGGAGATGAAGTGAATCACTAGGTGAGTGACGGAGGAAAACGACCTGGGGCCGTTGAAGAGTGTGTGAGGGCACAGAAATGGTTTGGACAAGCGAAGAGGACGAGTGATGAGACCGAAAAAATGTGTCAGAAGTAAAGGAACAAATGGGGAGGGAGAGACCGAAAAGAAGATGGAATTATGGATTGAAAAAGGCTTTGAGTTACAAGAGCCTGACCATTGAGAAAGGTGAGAAACATGTATGGGATAGAGTGATTTGGTGCGATTTGGTATACAGGGGGCGACGCGCAGGCAATGGTTTGAACCAAGGTATAAGAAGTGTACAGGGGAAAACCACAGAAAGGTCTTTGGGGCTTGGCTGTGCTCAAGTGGCTCTGCTTTAGCTACAGTAAACATGACAGCTGGAGAGTGTACGTTATCTCGTTACGCGGGAAACTGCGAACGTATATATATATATATATATATATATATATATATATATATATATATATATATATATATATATATATATATATATATATATAGTTTCATGGATTTAATGCTCACCAAAGTACTCTATCTTCAGCCCCTCCTCTTCATGTCGTACTAACTTTTCCTGGTTTTCAGGTCATCAAAAATAAATTTCCTATTTCTTCCCCGTGATTCTTGCTCTTATATCTTCCCCCTGCCACATCCTTCAGCAGACTTCCTCCCTGTAATATATATATATATATCTATATATATATATATATATATATATATATATATATATATATATATATATATATATATATAATATCCAGGTCTTCTGTCTTCACCAAATAAACTTTCGATAAACTCCATTCTTCCGTTTTGTCTAATGTTGCAGACAACATTCCATTATTCTTGTCCAGTTCTACACATCACATTTTTCTTCCATTGGTTCTTTGGTTATGCTTACAAGTTACTTTTCTTCACCATACAGTACCCTGCCCCGTGTCAAGGTCTTTAATCTCCAGTGTTTCAGCTTCAGGTTAAGCTTTTCTTCAGGTCTTGAAAGCTGCTCCGCCTACAGCAGTTAACATAACTCACTACCTTCTTGTTTGTGCGCTCGCCTCGGCAAGAAATAACACTTCGTGAATACTCGACGTGTTTTACTTCTTTTGTTTACAGTGCGTATCATTACGGCTCCTCGCTCTCTCCTTGCATTCTCATCAACATTCATTCTGGGGCACATTTCCTCTCCTCTCATTCTGAGAGCACTTGCTAGCCCAGATAAACTTAACTACCAGCCACTGGAGACCTTCGTCTGATCTGCTGAGAGACGGCATTTGTCCTCACGAAGGCAAGCCTAAGCTTTCTGACGATGTTCCTTCAACTTTCATTTCTTCGTCCAGGTCTGGCAAGTAGCCTCTCCCACCGCTGTCTCTTTATGGACGTTGAACAATACCAGCTGGGATTGGGGTGGACAGATCCATCTGACTACCCTTACCCACTACCCAAGACTTCGATTCCTCAACAGCGTCGTAAAAGTGTATCAGTCTGATCGAAGATGTTGAAGCTCAAACAACCTTTCTGGTCTCTCCAGTCAAGGTTATTTTTAGACATTCCTCACAGCTTATCCCACTGGGCACTGACGATTAAAGCCTTCTCCACGTTCAAGAAAGTGCACATACTATATCCATCTCAAAATCATTATCTATCATCTATTCCCTCATCATTCTTATGGGAGGGACTGTGTTTCCCCCCTTGTTCTGAATCCTGACCCAAAACCAAACTGATCTTTACCGAAGTATTGCTCTGCTCATCCATCTCTTTCGTCAGCAGTGTTAGCGATATAACAGATTTCAGTCAAGACCTCAGCAGCTTCTTCCCCTCTTGACCCAACACACCACAACAGGAGAGTACAGCCCAATACTGACCTAAGCACTGTGCTCCTGACCTGGGTACTGACCTATGCAATAAGCAACTAACCCGTGTGTCGACCCTATTATTCCATCGCTGACCAAGGCACCACACTGTAGACCGTGGTAATGACCTAGGTATTTCATGACCGACCTTGACAGTGACCTAGACATTCCCTTCCTGACGTACGTATTGACCTAGGTACTCCATTACTGACCTAGGTATTGACCTAGGACCGTAATTACTGACCTAGGTATTGACCAAGGACTTCCATTATTTATCTAGGTATTGACCTAGGTACTCCACTACCAAACTAGGTATTGACCAACGTACTCTACCATTACTGACCGAGGCGTTGACCTAGGACCTCCATCACTGAGCTAGGCATTCAGTCACTGACCTTGGCACTGGGCTGCTGACGTTGTGGTAGAGCTTCCCGGTGCGGGCTTCGTAGATCTGGAGGCGATACGTCTGGGGCATCGAAGTCGGGTTTCCAGGCTGGCAGCTGACCCTCAGTACCTCACGACCCGCACCAGTGAGGCTGCAGTTGACAGGTGCCGACGGAGGCGCTGCAGGAGGAGCAAGAGGAGGAACCAGTTAGTGAGGGTGTTCAATTGGGGGTGTAGAAGTAATGGTGAGTATGAGGGCAAGGAGATAATTTGGTGATAATAGTGAGGCAGGTGTAATGGGGATAATTTGGATGTAACCTGGGTGACAGCTGGCGACAATACGATGACCAAGATAAGGACAATGATGATAATAATGACAACGATGATGTGAGGGCATAGGATAACTGATGATAAATGGGGAGATATGATGGCAACGGTGATCAACTCAACGCTCGGGGTGATGGCCATGATAAGAGTTGACCATTAAAGATAAGGGTGATAATGGTGACATTTGGGGGTGGAGTGTGATCATACGTAATGATGGTAGTGATCACACGAGAGCGACAGATGGTAGGACTGACGCTGAACAAGATAACATATGGTAATACTGCTAATGATAACACAACGTATCATCGAAATAACTTAAGAATAATCATGTGTGGTGGCGATAATCTCATAATCAGTGAGAGGGGAAGAAACAAGTGATAATGAAAATAAGATAACAGCGCCTGATCATTATTTATTCAAGAATGGCAACGATCACAGAATGATAACAAATGATAATGATAAGTGATGGTGATCATGGCATTACGATGAAGACACCAACTATAGTGAAAGACGATGGTAATACAGACGTAGGTGATCAAGATAACAGCCATGAGGATGAGGAAGATAACACAGATGGATGTACTTAATGATAACACCGTAAAAAATAGTAGTAAATGACATTCAAGATAACAGTTTCGAAAATGGCACATAGGAATACAAAGGAATTCAAATGCCAATAGGCCTGGGTCCTTTCGAGAGTGTTTGCCTTAGTGGGAGATGTCAGAAATTCACAGACTACTGTTGTAAAAGGTGAAAGGCATATATATATATATATATATATATATATATATATATATATATATATATATATATATATACATGGATGGATTGAATCAGGGCATGTGAAGCGTCTGGGGTAAACCATGGAAAGTTCTGTGGGGCCTGGATGTGGAAAGGGAGCTGTGGTTTCGGGCATTATTGCATGACAGCATATATATATATATATATATATATATATATATATATATATATATATATATATATATATATATATATATCAACTGACTTATATTTCTCTCGTGTTTCCCCTGATGTGATTAATACACGAAAGTGCACTTGGGAACTTATCGTGTTTCATTTTCCCCGTGGACTCATAGGAATATATATATATATATAAACACGCAAACTTTTTATACATCTAAAGAGAAATGTTTGCCGTGGACTTCAATCGAAATATTTGTCATTTCTCATCTTAATCGTACCCACGTTACTGCTTTCAACCACTCTATTTCGTACGTTACCTCAATCGTGGCAAAACGTATGATCAGACGAATTCAAGCCTTAAGTAGCTGCTTTGGTCGAGACGTGTCAAGATCTGTACTTATCGATATCCAAATTCATTTGCCGCCCGTGAGACCAGTACATCAGCTTGTGTATGTCAGCTCACAGCTGTAAACCTTCATTTTCTGTAGAACCTTTACATAGCTTTGTATCGTCTTCGATTTTGGGGCACTTTACAACGTCGTCCATTATCATTGGGTATCTTGTCAACTGAGGTACATGGGAAGGACAGATAACAAGAAGATCTGACGGTCTCTGACGAGGCTATGATGTACCAAGGTCCTACTGTCGGTAAACAGACGTAGACAGGATAGTAAAGCAGGAAGCACCTCCCTACCCACCACTCCGTCCCACAAATCAGTCGAATAGCAAGAAAAAATACCACGTAGTGTGAGGATAGTGTACTGATATAAAGATCTTAAGTAAAAAAAAAAAAATATAGGAAAACAATTCTACAGTTTCACTTAAGCCCTCCCCTCCTTAGATGCTCCCCAACTCAACCTCTCTCGTAAAATACCATTTCACTCTCTCTCTCCTCTCTCTCTCTCTCCCTCTCTCTCTCTCTCTCTCTCTCTCTCTCTCTCTCTCTCTCTCTCTCTCTCTCTCTCTCTCTCTTCTCTCTCTCAAACACTGCCCCCTACTCAAACTCCCCAAACACTGCCCCTTTCATACTCTCTCTCCTCTTCAAACACTTTGTCCTCAAACTCTGCCTCTCATACACCGTCCCAATCGAATACTCCCTTTTCTCTCCCCTTCATAAACACTGCCCTAGTCTGGTTCTCTCCTCCCCGAACAACAATCCTCTTAAACTTTCGTATACTAACACTGCCCCACTCAAGCTCTCTCTCTCTCTCTCTCTCTCTCTCTCTCTCTCTCTCTCTCTCTCTCTCTCTCTCTCTCTCTCTCTCTCCTCCACAAACACAACCCCACTCAAATTATCTCTTATCCAACCACTTCCCCACTCAAGCTGTCTCTTACTTAAATACTCTTCCATTCAAACTCTCTCCAACTCAAAAACTTCCTTACTCAAACTTTCCCTCAATCAAACTCTCACTTTCTCCCACTTTTTCTCCCCCTCCCCCACCCCACCTCTTCCTCTCTTCTGCTGGAGGTGTGCTTCAACATATCTCGTGGAACACGCCAAAATCACTGCCTCCATCAGTCTCTCGAGCCTGGGTCCTGACACTGATGCTAGGCAAACAGTTTCGCCACCATCCCTCACCACCAAACTCTCCACCTCTCACCGGCATCACCTCGCCACCATAACAGCTGGCGGCATCTTCCGCCCATATCTCACTGGGTGATGAGACAAGAAGGATGGTGAAAGAAGGCAAGGACTCGATGGATGGAAGGAAGGAAGGAAGGAAGGGATGCGAGTAACGAGGATATGGTGTGGACGGAGGAGGGATGGGAGGCTG
>NC_092237.1:13279800-13322300 GCF_036320965.1 Panulirus ornatus
AGTGTGTAAAGAGTAGTCACTACCTGAGAGGGCGAAACTCGGCATTTTTGAAGGCATAGCAGTCCAGAGGGTGTTATATGGATGCTAGGCATGAAGTGATGATCTTAATGTACGAAAAAAGGGTGAATTTGCTGAGCTTGATATAATGAGGACAATATGTGGTGTGAGGAGGGATGAACGAGTAGGAAATAATAGGGTAAGAATTATGATAAGAGTACGGATGGGAGAGATGAAGAAGGTATGCTGAAATGGTTTGAACATATGGAGAAAATGAGGAAGGAAAGGCTGACAAACAAGGTGGTGGGGAGGACAACAAGAAAAGGGAGACTAAAATGGAGATGGAAGGATAGAGTGGAAAAGGTTTCGAGTGCTCGGGGCCTGAACATGCAGGAGGGTGTAAGGCATACACGGGATAGAATGAAATGGAGCGATGTGGCATCCAGTGGCGGACGCGCCGTCACTGGATTGAACACGGGCCATTGAACTTGTCAAGGGAAACCACGGAAAGTTCTGTGGGGCCTGGTTGTGTACAGGGAGCTGTGGTTTCGACGCAATGCACACGAGAGCTAGAGAATGGATGTGAGCGCAGGAGGAGTTTGTTTTCGTCTGTTCCTGGCGCTACAACACTAACGCGGGACGTGGCGAACAATTATGAAAATAACATACATACATACACACACACACACACACACATATACATACATACATACATAGAGAGAGAGAGAGAGAGAGAGAGAGAGAGAGAGAGAGAGAGAGAGAGAGAGAGAGAGAGAGAGAGAGAGAGAGAGAGGGGGGGTAAGGTACAGGAGGTAAGAGACGCGGACACAATATGTCCCGGTGCCCCTGGAAGTTTGTTTCCAAACAACATAATTAAGTTGGCGGCCTGGAAGCTGTTGAGGTGGCGCCCCCCCTGACGGTCCTGGGAAGCACAGATACCCAGGACCAACGAGTGAAAGAAAACGTACTGCCCGACTCAGAGGTCTACCTACAGAAGAAACTCCTTTTTTTTTTTTTTTTTCCCCCTCTCCATTTACGTCGTTAATGATGACTTACAGACCCGTCCTGTCTCTTTTTGAGTGACTTAAATCATTTCGACATTGACACCATGGAGGAGCCATCATCCTTCAATGGCCAGTATCTCTCTTTTCAAAGTAGTACTTCTCGACATTTTGGTGTGAAACGTTTTTTCCCCTTCTTTTTAAGTTTCAAACCGCCGTTTCTGGTTAATCAAGCTTTGTGTTCTTCCAGAAGTGTATCTCAAGTCGAAGTTATCCGGTCTGTTAATTACCTTAAAAACTTTTGGTAAATCACGGTAGCCTCGCTAACTTAAAAAAAAAGGAAAAAAAGGAAAAAAAACTTTCTTGTTATCTTTAATACAAACGTGAAAGAAAAATGTTGTTCCGCCCTCTCTCTCTCTCTCTCTCTCTCTCTCTCTCTCTCTCTCTCTCTCTCTCTCTCTCTGTCTCTGTCTCTCTCTCTTTTACGCAGGACTAATGTTCTGAGACTTTTATCAGATTCGATGCTTATTCTAACACAGCAACCGAGGGACTGGCTTACATTACCCAGCTCGACGGGGATCTAAAGTGCAGTGCTTCATGGGAAGAAAACGAATTATGCTCCACCTATGGCTTCTAGTAAAACTGCAACTGGTTGTGTTACCATCCTAGAGGAGGAGGAGGAAGAGGAAGAGGAGGAGGAGGAAGAGGAACAGGAAGAGGAGGAGGAGGAAGAGGAACAGGAAGAGGAGGAGGAGGAAGAGGAACAGGAAGAGGAGGAGGAGGTGGAGAAAGAGGAGGAGGAGGAAGAGGAACAGGAAGAGGAGGAGGAGGTGGAGAAAGAGGAGGAGGAGGAGAATGAAGAAGAGGCAGTGAGGAAGACACTAGGATCACCCTTCTCATCCTGAGGAAAGTCTCAAACTGTGTCGTTCTGAAGGTTTCAAGGTGGTTACCCAGACACAACCTGGTACCTGGTGATGCCTGGTGCAGTCTCCGGGGTCGTCTTCCCATCCACAGCTTGAGCTGCGTCTAAGCTGTTGGATTGGGTCGTTGATCGACCAAGCTCTTGGAGGCCACAGCCCGCAGGTTCACCTAGTTCCCTAACAACGAAGATAGTACGGTGAACATTACAAGCTTTGACTTCACAACCTATACGCAGTGGCTTTCCATAGTAAAAAATCTTTCACAGTGAAATACATTCGGGGAAAAGAAAGAAAGAAAGAAAGAAAAAGAAACGTGACATTGTTATACACTTTCTCTATACCTTCCTCAAAAACGCTTCTTCGTCGACCAACCAACTCGACCATCGATTTCGAGACTCCCACATCCAAAGTCTTCTGAAGAAGAGTAGCTGAGGAGCGCCTCTAAGGGCGGAATGAAGGCCGCAACAAACTCTCATATCCTGTACAAGTTCAGTCGGTGGAAACCAACCACTCCACCCCCCTGGACGCAGGTACTGTAGCGTATCGCTACTTTTATTGCCTTTTTCTTTGAGTTGGACACGTGACCAGACCGCCTCCAGCACTGGTGGAACAAAACCCACCTGAAAATCGACAGAGATGGTCACTCCCATTGGTTCAGGTAGATTTACGGTTGAATCGCTTTAACTTCATCAGGAATTTTACGTCGGTTTAGGAGGTGATTCAAAAGGTTTTAAGGCCACTGGTTTATATGTTGGTGTATCTGGCTAACCTCTTGAATATTTCGGGAAAGGGGTACGACCTCTGAGCACACAGGTGACCCCTGACCTCGATGGTATGGCCACTGAGCACGACGGTATGACCCCTGGGTGTCAGGGTAACAGGCGTGGGTGTCAGGGTAACAGGCGTGGGTGCCAGGGTAGCAGGCGTGGGTGCCAGGATAGTGAACATCTGCATCAGCTGTGGCTGTCAGGCCTAACATACACCACTCAAGTCTCGTCTCTCTCTCTCTCTCTCTCTCTCTCTCTCTCTCTCTCTCTCTCTCTCCCACCTCACAAGCCAGTCCCACGTCACAAATACTTTAAAACCCCCTTAAACATCTTCTGGATTCCCCCCCTCTCCCTCAAACAACTTGTAGCCTCTCTCTCGGCTTGAAAAGCCATCACTTACATTGTCCCTATTTCACACTGTATTCCCACCTAAATAAATAGAAGAGAACTTGATACAAAAAATAGTTGAAAATCATGGACGACATATTTTGATGCGCCAATTTGTTCTTCCTGAACAAAGAGCCAAAATGATTTAGTGATCAAATTATATAAATCATATAAATTATATCAATTCGATCATTCTTTCTGTCCCAAGCGTTAATCACTTTCTCAGGAGGGCTTAGGAATTTTGAATGATTCTAATCATGTTCAGTCCGTGTTTGAGCGTAACGTCATTTCGCATATCACCAACATAAAAAAACAAAGATCATTTTTGATTCATAAACTAATATCACCATTTGGAATCCTTCAGGTAATTAAGCTTACTGTCATTTCGCATTCGTCAGCAAATACTGTAATGGTATTTTTCAGTTCAGAGACTATGATTGCGTGACTTGCTCTGGCTATCATTACATACTGAAACCTCATTCCACGCTGTACCACACCATCCACATACCCTGCTGTATCACACGAACTCCCTTCCACGCTGTACCACACCAACCACATACCCTGCTGTATCACACGAACTCCCTTCCACGCTGTACCACACTAACCACATATCTCACTGTACCACACCATCCACATACCCTGCTGTACCACACGAACCCCCTTCCACGCTGTACCACACCAACCACATATCTCACTGTACCACACCAACTCTATACCCTGGTGTAACGCTACCATGTGTTACCACATCAACTCCCATACACCGATGTAACGCATCTTTGTATAAGGTAACTACCACGCCAACCCCATACCCTGGTGTAGCGCCACCACGTGTTACCACAGCAATCCCCCATACATTGATGTAACACCTGTATGTATGAGGTAAGTCACAACACACCAACCTCATACTCTGATGTAACACAACGATGAGGTACAACACCAACCCTACAGTGTGATACAAGCCATAACAACCCATTACATATCAACCCCGTCATGGTATACTAAACCTCCTTAAAGCCATCACAACCCATTATACATCAACCCCACCAAGGTGTACTAAACCTCCTTTTAAAGACATCACAACCCAATAATGAATGACACTAACAACACCACACACAACATTACAACCCTAAACTACACGAAAACAAATCAAAACCAAAATGTATATAAACTCCTCGACAACCCATCACAACCTCACGTGTACAACTGTGTCTTTTTACAAGACTCTCTCCAACTCCACAGTATTTTCAGATGTAGCTTGATGCCAATCAACAACCCCAAAAATGTGGAATAGCAATCTCGTACAGCAATGCAACCCTTACGCTCTATAAAAAAAAACCCATAACTCACAATCCCCTTACACCCTGTTACACCAACCTCACAGCCCCCTTACCGTAAACCCCAGTCGTAGACTCTACTCTTCAACCTCTGCCAAGAATGTAAACTTGGTTAAACTTGACAAGGGGGGGATAAAAAAAAAAAAATAAAAAGGGCAGAAAACTTTGCAAAAGATTGTGCTAATTTCTCGCATGAAGTGTTTTCCTAAAGTTGTGATAGTCCTCAGGCCTTCTATGCATAGTAATTACCCTGAACTTTCAAAGAAGGTGGCATGATGGCTCACTATGCAAGACAGATTGTGCCAAAGAACTTTCTTTTTTTTCGTTCGTGTGTGTGTGTGTGTGTGTGTGTGTGTGTGTGTGTGTGCCAGTTCGTTAAATCATGCATCCGGTCGTTTAATTAAAGACCCGTTTCCAAATTCATTCCGTCGTCATGTTCCGAAAAGAGAGAGACTTTCCATATCTCTGTGAACGGCGTGTGCCAGACTATCCAAACCTTTCATTTAAAATGACGACGTGAAATTTGTCTCTGCTCCGACATACAGAGTATTACTATGTCCACCGGGGAACAAACGATGCTTTAAGAGTCTACAACACTTGTGAGTGAGTTGTGAGTGTATGTGTGTATTAGAGCAAGTGTTACACAAATCTGTCCATGGTTTCCCCCAGCTGCTTCATAAGCCTTGGTTTAATCCAGTGACAACATGTCGTTCCCTGTATACCACCTCGCGCCAATTCACTCTATCCCTTGCATGCCTTTCAACCTTCCTGCATGTCCAGGCTTCGAGCACACAAACTCTTTTCACTCCATCCTTCTTTCCCCAATTTGGTCTTCTTCTTTTCCATGTCCCCTTCACTTCTCGACTATCTATCCTCTTTCCATATGCCCAAACCATTTCAGGTCTCTCAGCCATATTCTTTTTATTATTACCACACGTCTCTCTTACCCTCATTACGCCAGGTCATGTCCTCTTGCTTTTCACTTCCGACACACTCACCCTCTTCTGTACGTTCTCATCGACACACCAAAGGCTTTGAATCCATACAACATTCTTGGGACTGCTATACCTTCAAACATATCCATTTTCGCCTTCCCAGATGGTGAACTCTCTTTCCATACAATCCTCAAAGGCACCCAGAACCTTCGACCCACCCAGTGACTCACTTCCGCTTCCATGGTTCCATTCGCTGCCATGTCCATTCTCAGGTATCTAAGGCACACACACACACACACACACACACACGCCCGAATTCAATAAACCGTTATTTTACACACAGACACACACACATATACATATATATATATATATATATATATATACAGACTCAAATGTGATCTTCACTTCTATTAGTCACAGAAAAACTCCCATAAGACGGTCTACATTTGTATCCTCAGTGGGCCTCAGCCTTCTAGCCCAGCTCGGCCCTCACAATCTAGAGGAGAGAGAGAGAGAGAGAGAGAGGAACTTTTGGGCAAGAGGTGAGCCATAAAGGTTTACCGGACATTCCTTGAACAGTGCCAAAGACAACGACAGATTACATGACCTACTGTAAGGGAAAAAAAGAAAGGCTTATTTTCATATTGGAGTTCCTTATTTTATTTTTTTTTCCTTCCTGCCTCCATTACAGCTGTGGACTGATATAACCTTTGCGTGCTCTGCTTAGATGACTTGGTATCACGCTAGTGGAGGGCTACCACTAGGAAAATGATGGAAAAGTATGTATATATAAATGTGTCTGAGATTACCATTTGTGTGTTAGTAGGAGAGTGATTTACACTAATGTTACCCCGTCTCTTGACTTTATATATATATATATATATATATATATATATATATATATATATATATATATATATATATATATATATATATATATATATATATATATATATATATATATATATATATATATATATATATATATATATATATATATATATATATATATATATATATATATATATATATATATATATATATATCATTATTACTTGTCGACACTATGGACAAATAAATTGGTAACGGTCGGTTGAACGATAATTGGCCAACATCATTTTCTTGGCAACATTCCATTACTTATCGACCGCTTTCATGGTTATGATTCCCGGCGAGGGAGACTATAGCTATGGGAATCCCGTCTACCTTCTGTTTTTTACGAGGCAGCACTCAGGAAGCTGGCCACGTCCACCGATCGGTACTATAAGTTATAGAGCGTTGCGGTAATGTGTGTGTGTGTGTGTGTGTGTGTGTGTGTGTGTGTGTGTGTGTGTGTGTGTGTGGCTATGGTCAGCATTTGAGTCTTCTGTGGCATCGTGGGTAGGAAGGGGGGGATCTTGGGCAACGTTGAAACGGTGTCTGTAGTGTTGTGGTGACGGCAGAGTGTGGCTCGTGTTGGTCTGGGGAGTGTGGTTATTTGTGACGACTGTAAGTCTGGTGGCGGTGGTGGAGGTTAGGTGACTGGGTAGATTTAAGTGACAAATATTTAGGGGTTGATGTGTGTGTGTGTGTGTGTGTGTGTGTGTGTGTGTGTGTGTGTGTGTGTGTGTGTGTGCTGTGACCATGCCAACATCAAAAGCTCAAAGTTAAGGCGATTCTACAGTGAACCACACACTTAAAAAAAAAAAAGTTAGAGGCAATACAAACATGAACTAGAGAGCACGACAGGATCTGCCATATATATATATATATATATATATATATATATATATATATATATATATATATATATATATACACGCAACACAGGACACCAGGGAAATAACATAAGCCACATAAGCCAAGGGAATTCATGCCTCGCCCTCGTAAGGACTTACGTCCGTGACTGGAGCTTTAGGTATATATAAAAAAATGTATATATATATATATATATATATATATATATATATATATATATATATATATATATATATATATATATATATATATATATATATATATATATATCTTTTCTTTCTTTCAAACTATTCGCCATTTCCCGCGTTAGCAAGGTAGCGTTAAGAACAGAGGACTGGGCCTCTGAGGGAATAGCCATTACAAAAACCTATATAACAGAAGCCTGAAGGTAAAGTTAACACTTCTGTCATAAGAAAAACAAAAGATAAAATACATCACGTATTAAGCAAGTCAGACACTAAAATAATTCCAAGATACTAGACCCAAACAGAATGGAACAGACGTATATAAAAACAACTCACTTGCAAGTGCAGCTGCCGTGCAGACATAAAAACAAACGAATAAATGTCTTACCAACACAAGAACTGAGGCATGACGACGCTACGTTCTGACGCAAAAGACAAATACACTGCAATACCTGAGAAGCAACACAAATGCAGCATAAACACAAAAACACCGTCGCTAGAACCATGGCAAATCAGCTCACACGCAACAAGAAACATAGCCCAGCAAAAACACAAAATGCGAATCATCTCAACCACAAGCCAAACGCCATTGCTAGGAAACACAGACACACACACAAGAGACACAGACACACGAGAGGCGCAGATCAACTCAAAATACAGGAATACGTTGCAACTTAAATATAAGTCGAATCAAATGCAGGAAATAAACTTAATCATATATAAATATATATATATATATATATATATATATATATATATATATATATATATATATATATATATATATATATATATATTGCTTTGTCGCTGTCTCCCGCGTTAGCGAGGTAGCGCAAGGAAACAGACGAAAGAATGGCCCAACCCACCCACATACACATGTATATACATACACGTCCACACACGCAAAAATATATACCTATACATCTCAACGTATATATATATATATATATATATATATATATATATATATATATATATATATATATATATATATACACACAGACATACACACATATACACATGTACATAATGCATAGTCTGCCTTTATTCATTCTCATCGCCACTCCGCCACACATGGAATAACAACCCCCTCCCCCCTCATGTGTGCGAGGTAGCGCTAGGAAAGGACAACAAAGGCCCCATTCGTTCACACTCAGTCTCTAGCTGTCATGTAATAATGCACCGAAACCACAGCTCCCTTTCCACATCCAGGCCCCACAGAACTTTCCATGGTTTACCCCAGACGCTTCACATGCCCTGGTTCAATCCATTGACAGCACGTCGACCCCGGTATACCACATCGTTCCAATTCACTCTATTCCTTGCACGCCTTTCACCCTCCTGCATGTTCAGGCCCCGATCACTCAAAATCTTTTTCACTCCATCTTTCCACCTCCAATTTGGTCTCCCACTTCTCCTCATTCCCTCCACCTCTGACCCATATATCCTCTTGGTCAATCTTTCCTCACTCATTCTCTCCATGTGACCAAACCATTTCAAAACACCCTCTTCTGCTCTCTCAACCACTTACCACACATCTCTCTTACCCTTACATTACTTACTCGATCAAACCACCTCACACCACACATTGTCCTCAAACATCTCATTTCCAGCACATCCACCCTCCTGCGCACAACTCTATCCATAGCCCACGCCTCGCAACCATACAACATTGTTGGAACCACTATTCCATATATAAATATATATATATATATATATATATATACATATATATATATATATATATATATATATATATATATATATATATATATATATATATATATATATCTATTGCAAGAGGTCACTGTGGTGCGCTTGATGTAGCAAATACATATACAATATATACTGAACGACGTGTAAAATGCCCCATTAATACTTCAATGCGCGTGATTTAAAAAAAATAAAACGATATCAAAATTAATGTCAGAGAGAAATGAGTGAGAGCAATGATGGCATGCACTGAGTCATACGTCATGCACCGAGCACCAGTAAGGCTAAGAGCAACCACCACATCTGTGGGCGGACCAGGAAGCTGGTCAAAGAGTAAGAGAGAGAGAAAAAAAAAGAAAAGAAAAAAAATATATATATATATATATGTATAAATCCCCGGCTGATCCTCTGCAGTGTTTCGAAAACGTGGACAGTAAACAGAATGTGGGTTTAACTCGTTGTCTGTTGTTGCAGTTGGAGTCTATTTCATTTTCCTGTTCGCTGGTTGGTCATCTGGTTGGCTCTTGAGGGCGAGGGCGGCCGAGAGAGAGAGAGAGAGAGAGAAGAGAGAGAGAGAGAGAGAGAGAGAGAGAGAGAGAGAGAGAGAGAGAGAGAGAGAGAGAGAGAGAGAGAGCGAGAGAGAGGCCTTTTTCCTTTTGGCCGATCAACTGCCAGTGGTCATTAGAGCCGTGATCGTCAGGGTACTACTATCATATCCACAGAAACTAAGGTTCTTCAACACCTTCTTCAGGAGTCAAGGATGAGTCTTAAGGTCTGGCAACGCTCTCGCCACGTCATGTAGCCATGTGTTCGATTCCCATGCATTAAAACGTATCCCTTAGTCTTGTTCGTGTAACACATATACTTTTCCTTCTGCAGTCATCTTACGGAGTAAACTCTCATACATACCTAAATATATATATATATATATATATATATATATATATATATATATATATATATATATATATATATATATACACACACTTTTTTTTCTTATTCATTTTTTATTATACTTTGTCGCTCTCTCTCGCGTTAGCGAAGTAGCGCAAGGAAACAGACGAAAGAATTGCCCAACCCACCTACATACACACACACACACACACACACACATATATATATATATATATATATATATATATATATATATATATATATATATATATATAACGTCCGTTTAGAGTTATAGATTCAAGATTTTAACTTTGGCTATTTCTTTTCTTTACTCTAGTTGACCTCCGAGGGGTATAGGTCAGAGGTCAAAGCAAGCCTTTGCCCATGGGGTCGTAATATAGTGACGTCTTGATCCACGGGGTTACATCGCCGTCAGAGCTCGATTTACAGAGAGAGAGAGAGAGAGAGAGAGAGAGAGAGAGAGAGAGAGAGAGAGAGAGAGAGAGAGAGAGACATTGGCTCTACGAGCAAAGGCGTGAAGGTCACAGAAAATGGATAACCTGTGTTTCTTCTCTAGTATTCCCTGAAAATCTGTTTTCTTCATTCATAGTGTATTACCCGTGTCTGTTCCTCCCTTAGTTCTCTCCTTCCTCTTCCCCATCCGTTTTTTTTTTTCTTTTTATTCCAATTCCAACCTCTCTCCCTCCCTCCCTCTTACTTCCTCTTTGTTCATATCCTCGGTTTTTTCCTCTCTCTCTCTCTCTCTCTCTCTCTCTCTCTCTCTCTCTCTCTCTCTCTCTCTCTCTTTCATCTTTTCTTCCCTATCGCTTGTCTTTCTGTAGACTTATGCCCCTTTACCGTCGCCCCATCCCTCTGTCTGTCTGTCTGTCAAACACACACACACACACACACACACACACACACACACACACACACACACACACGCTGCGCCATGGCGTCGAGACCTTTTGGATATCATGCAATATCTTTCACCAGGATATTATACTCAATTTGCGTTCAATAAGCTCACGGAAAGAAAACCTCCACGTAGGATATCAACTTTTCTCTGTGCAGGTAACGGGCAAAGGCAAATTCCAGGTAACTGACAGGTTAACTAACGCGGTTAAAACACACAACGACTTTATACCTTAACAACTTTAGGGTGATACGTTGGCAAGCGAACTCGTTATGGGAGAAATTTTAGGGTGATGCGTAGGCAGGTTCATTCCTTTAAGGGCAAACTCTAGGGTGATATGTAAGTAGGTTAACTCGCTCAGAGACAAACTTAGGGTGATCAATAGGTGAGATTAACTCGTCTAAAGATAATCTTAGGGTGATCAGTAGGTGAGGTTAACTCGTCTTAAGATAATCTTAGGGTGATCAGTAGGTGAGGTTAACTCGTCTTAAGATAATCTTAGGGTGATCAATAGGTGAGGTTAACTCGTCTTAAGATAATCTTAGGGTGATCAATAGGTGAGGTTGACTCGTCTAAAGATAATCTTAGGGTGATCAGTAGGTGAGGTTAACTCGTCTTAAGATAATCTTAGGGTGATCAATAGGTGAGGTTGACTCGTCTAAAGATAATCTTAGGGTGATCAATAGGTGAGGTTAACTCGTCTTAAGATAATCTTAGGGTGATCAATAGGTGAGATTAACTCGTCTAAAGATAATCTTAGGGTGATCAATAGGTGAGGTTAACTCGTCTTAAGATAATCTTAGGGTGATCAATAGGTGAGGTTAACTCGTCTAAAGATAATCTTAGGGTGATCAGTAAGGAGATTAACTCGTCTAAAGATAATCTTAAGGTGATTGGCAAACAGGTTAAGGCGTTAGATGACCACATATTGTCCAGTGTGTTAGCTGACTCTTTACTTGAAAAGAATTATTAGTCTCTACAATGCTCAGGAACATCGTACATTCTGCTGTTACTCAAGGGAACGAAAGCCTGGGGATCTTAAGAGGAAAGGAAAAAAAAAAAAGGGAAAGAATAATCCACTGAAATGCTGTGGATCTGCTCGCTGGCTCTTTCCTGGTGCTGAGTGAGGCACTACCTCCCATGCTCAGCAAGTATGATACACCGCCCGTGTGCTGAGCAAATATGATGTACCGCCTATGCTCAGCAAGTATGTTACCCTCCATATGCTCACCAGGTATGTTACCCTCCATGCTCAAAAACTGTGCAGTTGTGATTGTACTGCACTTGAGCAGAGGGAGTGCGAGTGTATGTGTGGGTGTGCGATTGTGTGTTTGTGTGTGTGTGTGAACTGTGGTGAGGGATGGACCGCGTGCAATCAAACTCTCTTATGTTTTTCCGAGAAAAATCATTTGGGGGGGAAAAAGAAGAATATGTGTTTATGTGTGTGTGTGTGTGTGTGTGTGTGTGTGTGTGTGTGTGTGTGTGTGTGTGTGGGTGGGTGGGTGGGTGCGTGAGATGAGGTTAGGAATGTCAACATGGGACAAAGGAAACGAGAGAGAGAGAGAGAGAGGACAAGCCAACTAGGGCTTTAAGGTCCTCGAGCATGATGGAACGACCCTTAGGTACGATGGAACGACCCCTTGAGCACGACGGTACGACCCCTTTGGGTCTGAAGGGGGTCGTCCCATCGTGAGGTCAGGCGAGGTCAGGGTCAACTCACCTGGTTTCCTGACGATGACGACGCACGGGGTGATCTGCCGGCCAACGTTGTTTTCGGCCCAACACTGCAGCTTCCCCAGCTGGTTGTTGGGGCCCACCTCCGTCACGTTGTCTCGGGGGACGGTGAAGTTGACGCTGGAGAAGGCGCCGACGGAGTTCACGTGGGAGGGGATGACGCGGCGGGAGAAGGCGTTGGTCACCCACACCCAGGAGAAGTGGAGGGGCGAGATGGGCGAGGCTAAGACCCGACATTGGGCGGTGACCGTGGAGCCAGTCTCAGCCCACACGTCCTTGGCCATCTCGCACACGGGGGCGTCTGTCGGATACGATCAAGGGTGATTGATCAGGGTGACAACTATATTACTCGGAGTAACACTGATTAATCATGATTAATTAGGGTGAGTGAGTACTATGAGCAACAACATGTCAGGACTAACAATGATCAATTAGGGTGACAGTTAATGCTATAAACAACAGTGATTAATCATGATTAATTGGGGGTAAGCGTTAGTATTAGGGCAACAACAGATTAGGACTTAAAAAAAAACTTGATCAATAAAGGTGATCAGAAGTAACAATTCATGATGACTAACAGACGAAGGAAGAAAATAGTCTTCACATGATGTCAACACACACACACACACACACACCAGTCTCATCGTATCCTAAATCAGGATATATACATAGAAGTGATCTATGCGTCATCAGAATATAAAGTAGAAAGACGTCATCTTCGAAGAAAGAAGTTAGAAACATGAGCAGAGATACCATAACAAAGGCAGTGGGAGGGTGGGGGACTACACTGACGACAGGGAACGTATGCAGTGCCAGAAAACCTGATTAAAAAACCTGTTAAAGTTTAAGGGAAAATAATGGCAGTGAGGACTGGATATGACATTCTCTAATATCTTGGAAATGGTCTGGCGAGCAGTTTGATTATGGATCCAAAGAGAGAGAGAGAGAGAGAGAGAGAGAGAGAGAGAGAGAGAGAGAGAGAGAGAGAGAGAGAGAGAGGAGAGAGAGAGAGAGAGAGAGAGAGAGAGAGAGAGAGAGAGAGAGAGAGAGAGAGAGAGAGAGAGAGAGAGAGAATCAATCTGAGCTCCTTGGATGTGTTAGTCGACACGACTTCTGGAGGTGAAAAGATTATAGGGAGAGGGTTGGGAAATAATGACGAGAGAAGGATGGGCATCCGAGAGCTTTGGCGTACGAAGAAAGGAGAAGGAGAAGAAGACGGTGGTGGTACTACCACAATGGCATTCCTCGACTGCCAGATCTCCACACACACACACCAAAATGAAATGAAAAAAAATTGTGGGAAGCAGCAACCAGTCGCGTGCCAAGGTTTTAAGGTCTTGGCAACCTGGGGGACAAATGCGTACACACACAGCTCACGAGATCAAGTGGCCATAATGATACCTGTAGAATGAGAGAGAGAGAGAGAGAGAGAGAGAGAGAGAGAGAGAGAGAGAGAGAGAGAGAGAGAGAGAGAGAGAGAGAGAGAGAGAGAGAGAGAGAGAGAGAGAGAGAGAGAGAGAGAGAGAAACAACATCAACCCCGACCGGAGAGAGAGAGAGAGAGAGAGAGAGAGAGAGAGAGAGAGAGAGAGAGAGAGAGAGAGAGAGAGAGAGAGAGGAGAGACTTAGGATGGTAGAGGAGAGGTGACAGGGAGAGTGGTTATAAAGAGCCACTCTAGTTATGCTAGCTAGTATTCTGTACTGAGGCGAAGGAGACTTCCGTAAGTCTGAAACGTATACCAAGAGGGGGGGAAAAAATAAGATGTTTCGGCTGATGCTCATTCCATCCCACAGCTTGGGGAAGGAGACTGTGTGATGTTTATGGTCTGAGGTCTTCAGGATAGTGCGCTGGTATACGATCACGTCTAACATGTCTCTGTTATTCTGAGGTTATACATTGAAGTGTTTTGGAAATCCATTACAGGAAACCAACGAGATGTAAAAAGTGAAATAGACGCTTCGTAATTTACAATGTGCAAGGAAAAAAAGAACAGCTATCAAAGAGAGGCTTAGAATGAAAAACGCAATGTTAAGAAAGCTAAGGAACGACTCAACCATGTATGGAACATGATAGAAGATATAGAGACAAGAGTAATACACACTGCTCTAAACGTTACTAGATAGAAATCAGGCAACACTGTGACAGGATCAGGAGCTACTCAGAGAGTAACAGTGTTCAAAGAGATCTGATAATCATTACTCGCAATGCTAAAATGATTAGGAAGTACTGACAGAGAGACATTAACAGAGAGCAGACTCACAGGACTCAAAGATCGGTAAACATTTCTCACAAACTCCAGCCAGAGTGCGAGGCACTCACAGTGGGAGATCTAAGAACAGCAAACAACAGACAATGTTCACCGCTAATAAGAGGAGGAAGGACTCACAGGGAAAGACATAGAAACAGACATTATCAAATAATACTTACAGACGCCACAGAGTAATGACAAGACCAAGGAGGTCTTCATGAGGGACATACGGAAACAAAGGGTAATAGAGAGCGTTCACAGAACCGTAAACATTCCTGCAAACAAGTCAGGTTAAACTGACACAGAGGAGCTAGCAGCGGGGAGGTACTCACAGTGGATGGTGATGTTGACGGGAGCGCTGGTACCCGTGCCTTCGGAGTTCGTGGCCTTGCAGGAGTACTCGCCAGCTTGCCTCCGATGGACGTGGTTCAACACCAGATTGCTGGCGTTCACCAGGACTCCCACGTCCTTGTTGCGTTCCACCTTCTTGCCCTGGAGGGTGAGGGAAGGAACACGTCATTGTCGGCTGGCTGAGGCAGCAAGGTGGGGGAGATGGGGTGAAGAGCTGAAAGTAATTGAATGAGGAGGAGTTGGTGTATCGAGACATAGACACATATGGCAACAAAGACAGGAGGTTTAGCAGGTGTAAAGAGGGAGGAGGGGAAGAAAAAGGGTTGTGAAGACTTAAGGAAAGAGAAGCGCTCATAACTGAAGGGGGTTTCGAAGATGTAAAGACGAGGCAAAGGGAAGGGGGCAGTAAGGAGAGAGTGCAGGATGTGAGGAGTGTGGGAGTGTGGGGGGTCAGCTGGTCGATGGGTCCTCCAAATGTTAAAAGGGTGTTGCGTAACACGCCTCAGTGAAAAGGGTGCGTAGTGACGCTGTGCAGAGAGAGGAATTGGGTCTGGGGTAAAGAATATGAAAGTGAGGAAGGGAGGAAGAGAGGGAGTATAAGCAGGAGAGAAGGGATAAAGCAGGGTCACATGTACACCTATATGAAGGGAGGAGTGATTTGATCAGGCGTGTTGTGTTGGAGAGTATAGACAAGGACGCGTAGGTATGGAGGGTGAGGGAGGGATGAAACACGCAACACAGGAGAACATATAATGTGAGGAGCTGTAGCAGGGAAAGGAAGTCCTGAAAAAGGGTGGTGACAGATGTGGGTCACATTCTCAAGAAATTATTCATAAACATATTCATAAACCATACCTTTTAAAGCGATATTTTTCTTACCTTCTTTTTTTTTTTTCTCCTCAGTGTGACTGAACGTAGCTGTTCCGCACCAATTTTCATTGACAGAATTCCTTCCATAATTTATCCTGTCGACTCGGGAGGGAGGAGATCGCTGGTAACGTGAACTATAAGCCCTACATCTTAAATCAGATCCCGTGATGCATCCAAAACTCCTTCCTCGCACCTTTTCACCAATGCATGTTGGGTGAAAGCACTCCATCCACAAGCGCCTTTGATACACTGCCCTCGTTCTCAACTCGCACAGACATACCATGAAAATACCTGTGTGTGTGTGTGTGTGTGTGTGTGTGTGTGTGTGTGTGTGTGTGTGTGTGTTGTGTGAGACAGTGTTGTTCTGCCTCAGGGCTTCCTCACACACCCCACCTTCAGGTTAAGGTGATATCATCGTCCCTATCAACATGACTGAGGCATTACCCTGAGCATCTCTCTGAGACAAAGTCTCACTCGCACTGAACGTCTCTCAAACACTCGCTCTTATCTCCCGATCTTTCCACCCCCTCTCACGAACTCATGATTGCTGATACGCGAGTTTCTTTACCATTTCTAGTATCATGAGACATGCCTCTCTCATCTCCGGCACATATTTCTGGCTTTGCTGGGAGTGGGGGGTGGTAAAGGAGTGATGGTGGGAAATTTCGGGTGCTGGCGTTGAGGTGGAGGTAATGTCGGGGAGCCGCTCAAGTGTTGGGGTTGGAGAGAGGAAGTGTGATGGAGAAGACGGTGGAGAGTTGAGCTTCGAGTATAGAAAACTAGTTACGTGTCATGGCCCTCTGCCCGTCTCTCCATCCCTACAAAGTCTCTTTCCTGTCACTTACCCATTTATCAACCATCCCTGAAGGGCAGGACGAACAGCTGGGCTGGCTGTGAACAAGTATAACAAGGTCTGGGATCCGAACCTGGGCCGGAGAGACTCGCTATAATCAAAAGCTACTTCTTTACCCTCAATCTTTCTCCTCGTGTTTATAATTTGGGCACGGGAGTGGTTATGTATGTGATCCGTTTCCTTATCTTTATTTGTCTAGCTCAAGGATCATTCTCTACGTATAGAGGCCTACTCGCCACTAAGGCGACCAAACAGTTGCCTTTATGGTTGGTGCTGATGTATGCTTCTGGAAGACGAAATTCTACCCCCTTCATTAAAAGCACGTTTTCTATCATAACCTCAAAGAAAACGAGAGTATCATTCCAGCTTTTAACTTTTCGCTAACAATGACTTTTCTTCTTTTCTAATCTTTTTAACCACCGTGTCATCTATTATCAAGACTTCTCACAGGAGAAAAATTAAAAAAAAAAAAAAAAACTAGCGTGGGGAAATAAGGAAGATAAACATCCATTCTAATTAGAGTGAGGAGTTCATGTAGCAATGTGACATTAAACTTCAAGTCAACAGGCACAAGAGCGGAAGACGATTAATGATGTTTGCCTCCAAAACCAATCCTGCTTCAACAGAGGGCCCGGGGAGAGGGGGGTCAGCATCTCTCGTGTTTTCTCTCTCTCTCTTTTTCTTTCAATCGTGTCAGAAGTGTTGCACTGTAAATCTAAATAGAGCAGACATATTGGAATATATAAAGAAAATATCTACTGTTTGTACCATAGTTTAGCATCGTTACTTAGTGATACTGATAATATCGAAGAGTCTTTGATATTTCCATGACTGGAATTGAGGACAAGGAGGTTCTGTGCCTATGTACATGCAAGTGCTTCTTTTTAGAGATACTGGGGGACGTGTCTTTCTGGTTAACTAAAAAGACGGAAAATAACATATCTTCAGTTACATTTCCTTTTCACACCGTTAATGTACATTGTTTCTTTCTACTGCAGAGAGCGGATTAAGATAGAATCAAGTACAATGGGAGAGGTGCTGGAAACTTTACGTATACTGATGTACTACAACCGTCCCAGATGTTACAACACCCTGGAATAGCAATGCGATATGAAGACTTTCCAGGTTTTACTCGCTCATTAAGAACCACATATGCAGTGAGAGTTTGTGTCCGTAGACATATTTCACGTACCTGAAGAAGGTGGTCTGCGAATCATTGTGTTCAGCGAATTACTCGCTCTGTGTTTATTCACAACTTGAAGATGAGGACCGTACCGAGCACTGGTAGTTGACAGACCAAAAGTCAAACGAACTGACTGATCTACTAACTCGTTCGTAATACGGAAATGCACGCTGGTAAATCACAAAACGATTCAGGAATATGCTGGTAGCCCCATGGAACGTGAAACTATTATAGATCCGAAAGCTATCGTGAATACACGAAAGCGCTCGGATCTTCGTGTCTTAAATTTTCCCATGTGGCTCTACCAGCATGGACGAATGCACGTCCATGGCTACACAAACTGACTTATTTCTACAGTTAATCATGCAGGTGTGGAAGAGTAGACTCGCTAAGCTGGACCAACCAGCACTACATCTCACAGCACGTATAACACAGCCCAGCTTCGTTCCAAGCTAAGGAGCAATCCGCTCGCTCCTCAATACCTTTTTTTTTACGGCCAGGTGAATACCTTCCTCAGGAGATCATTTCTCTATACTGGCTGGAGTTTTAAATTCAAGGGAAGGCATCTTACTTCCAGTGAGGGGCGATAAGAAAGGGATGAAAATGTAGTTGCATGTTAAGGGCTGCATTATATATATATATATATATATATATATATATATATATATATATATATATATATATATATATATATATATATATCTTTTCTTTCTTTCATACTATTCGCCATTTCCCGCGTTAGCAAGGTAGCGTTAAGAACAGAGGACTGGGCCTCTGAGGGAATATCCTCACCTGGCCTCGTTCTCTGTTCCTTCTTTTGGAAAATCAAAAATATATATATATATATATATATATATATATATATATATATATATATATATATATATATATATATATATATATATTCCTATGAGTCCACGGGGAAAATGAAACACGATAAGTTCCCAAGTGCACTTTCATGTAATAATCACATCATCAGGGAAGCCATACATATATATATATCCTGAAGGAGAGAATCCCCTTGTTTATCCTTATTTGTAAATCACACGAGAGGATCATCTGAATAAAGTATTAATTACGTATAAGTAGTGAAATATAATGTGTGGAGTGCCAGTGGGTTTGATAATTCCAAATGCCATCAAACATAGTCTACGTTTTCTTTGGTATTCATTTTTCGGAAGAGTTATTTAAGTTATATCAGAAAACGCAGGGAAAAAACGCAGGAAAATACCACTAAAATAACACCCCACCCCCCCCTTTTTTTTAAAGGCTGTAACGTTACTTCATAGGTAAATGTGTATAAAAAAAAACACGTAGTCATACAAAGAACATACCTACAAACATTAATAAGCAGATCCAAAATTGATCAATAACTAAAAACACATACATGAGTGCAGAACTCCCTATCCAGTAGATATGATCACACACACACACACACACACACACACACACACACACACACACACACACACACGTCACACTTATGCTGCCCACAGCGAGACATGTCCAACAAGTTGCTTGAGAGAAATATGGACTGCAAGGAACGGATGGGGGGGGGGACTCTGGTAAAGCAGAGGGAAGTACAAAGAGAGAGAGAGAGAGAGAGAGAGAGAGAGAGAGAGAGAGAGAGAGAGAGAGAGAGAGAGAGAGAGAGAGAGAGAGAGAGAGAGAGAGCGGCGACACAGAAGGAGAAAAGTTAGAAGGCATTTGAAAAGGACAGGAACAAAGACCAGTGAGAGAGAGAGAGAGAGAGAGAGAGAGAGAGAGAGAGAGAGAGAGAGAGAGAGAGAGAGAGAGAGAGAGAGAGAGAGAGAGAGAAATCAGAGACCCCCCACTGGTAGAAAATAAAGCATATTTTGAACAAAGGACGTAATGAAACATAGTAAAGACAAGAGGGGAAACTCGAGCAATACAATTTAGTGTGTGTGTGTGTGTGTGTGTGTGTGTGTAGGGGGGGGGGGGGGCGAGTGATAACACAGAGATGTTGCCAGATACGAAATTATCACCAATGACTGAGACCATAATATTATGTCTTTTGCTATTCTCGAGAGGGATATTGCCCTCAGCCCACTTTTATCATATATTTTTCTCCTGTGGTCGCTGTTTCACACATGAGTATTTTCTTTCTCTCTCTATGTCTTCTTTTATCTTATTGAAAAGGACTTTCTCTTCCTTTGCTTCTTAGGATAATTCCTAATAATTTTCTGATATTCTTAATAAAGAAAGATCGTATTTCTACTGAAATTTCACGTAGGAGTATTGGCTATTCTTCTTTGATTTGGGATTCTACGAGAGATCAGTGCGAGAACCTTACATCAGAGGAAGGACACAGATCTAAAGTGCACCGGTTCGAAACGGCAGGGAGGCTCAGAGCTGAGCTGACGATGGCTGGGGAGAGCCGTGTTGTCCTTCCCCAGTGTCACCTGGAGAATCTTGGGATGGAGAAGAGAGGATGGGACCACAACCATCCGTCTTAGACAGGGACAGGACGTGATGGAAGAGGAGGCAAGACGTAGTGGACGAGATGAGGGAAAGGAGAAGAGGGGTGGGGGTTGGGGGCGGCCAAGAAATAACGATAAGTTACAGAAGGCGGAAAGAGGCCATAGACACTGGTGGTAGGTGATAGGGAGAGGGGAAGGGGGTTTAGTAAAATCCAGTGGATTTCAGGGGAAAAGAGATGGGGGAGAGAGAGGGGGCAGGTTGGAATGAGATGGTGCAGTGAGTTGTGAGTATGAAGGAAGGCCCAGATGGGAGTGATGGGTGACGAGAGAGAAAATGCTCAAGTAGAGCGTGAGACGAGGTAAAGGACCGAGATGGAACTGGCTGAGTCGTGAGGTGGGCGGTGGGCGGTGGGTTCAGGGCAAAAATAGAAATTAGGAACAAACGAAGGAGCAAATGAGACGGGAAGGTGTACCTCAGCAACGCAGGAGAGAAGATGCGGTGTATGGGGATGGCTACGAATGAGGATTAATAAAGAAACAGGGAAAAGATGGACGCCATGAACGGGTGAAACACATATTGATTCAAGGAGTGAGGACAGATCCCTAATGTGGTCAAATATGAAGAATGAGAACGGGGGGAAATATAGCGTAGGAGTGACGAAGAACGAAAGTGTTTAATAACACCAGAGACGGACGAGAACCGGAGAAACAAGGTATACAAAGGTCTGAGACAAAAAGCCGAGGACAAGGGGGAAAAAGGCAGCACTGGAGATCAAGGCAGAGGATGGTGCTCGATGCAAATGAAATAATGAGGAGGATGAGACCTCGAGACGACGAATGGACAGGTAAAAGAATTCAGAACAGGAGAGGGAAGAGGTGAAAACTGTATCACAGGATCTCCCATCCAGAGTACCCCCTGCAGTAGCAGCAGCTCATTCGCATCTAGACAAACTCCATAACTTTACCTACCAAATCCCCAAGTAGAAATGAATAGCTTACCCTTGCCCAACACTGCAACAAACTAAACTCTCAGATCCTCCTACCCTCAACAAACACGGTAGTGTAGCGTATCCAAACCGAAATGACCCGACAATCAACAAAACTACCACTCTCTCAACCCAGTCTTCAACATCCCAGCAAACATACACCTATCTGCAACTACACTCTCCAGACACATACGAGTAACACTTTCTCTTCCGCGATCTGGACACCAACCATCTCTACAACTTTGCTAGCACCAACTCAGTCGTATCATACGAGTCTTTACGCTTAATATTCCACCTCCATACGGAATACACTGACCACCTACTCCTAAAATATCCGGGACTCGTTTCACAAAGACATACATACAACATCGCCACCCTCTTTGACCCACCTTACCGCTAGTGTTGGACGATACTGGTGGCTTCCTGAGTGGAACTGGGGTTCCAAAGAAGTAGCATCTGCGGCAAGAATATCGTTAACAGTCCTACAGTCGTGCTCAACATGCTCAGAGAGTCGGAAAGCTTTCACAACTTGTCTGTTTTCCAGCTCTGTATCCAATCAGAGCGCAACAGGTACTAGTCCGTGATCTGGAGTTCTGGGGGTATACTCGGAGTACATTAAACTTACGACGCAAAATGTCACCTTGAATACGCTCCATGCCTGAGTGTGAATATCCCTCTGGTATCCTCGTGTACAGCACTTCCGTGATGAAAGCTCTTCTATGTCAACGTCAATCACCAGAGGGGAGTGTGTTTTGTAAGCTCCTCCAAGCTGTGTACTGCTGGCTCTCAGCTTCGTGTCACGCAGTTCGAAGATCACTTCAAGTATCTTCAAGAGCATTAATGCTCGGTATATTTTCCCGCCGTGTGTATTCATTTTCTACTGACGAACCTCAGCGATATGGGGATACAACCACTTCCTGGAGAAGTGGTTACAGTGGCCGTAGTCTCTCTCTCTCTCTCTCTCTCTCTCTCTCTCTCTCTCTCTCTCTCTCTCTCTCTCTCGATAAATAATCTGATATAGACCGTTCTTCATCAAAGCTTTATTACGTGTTACAGCCGCCGACGACGACGACGAGGAGGAGGAGGAGGAGGAGGAGGAGGAGGAGGAGGAGGAGAACCATATGTGTCCGATGGGAGTGGTCCATGACCAGTCCTGTCATGTGAGGCGACGGTGTCGGCTAACGGGTGAATCTTTAATGACATTCTGAGATGGTGTTGGCAGACCATGTATCTGGAGGGAGGAAGGCGAGAGACACACATACATATCCGGACACGTTGAGACTCCGACAGACGGACGTGTATAAGACTTCTTGTCAAGTGATGAGGTTGTGTCCGTGCGTGCACAATAAGTGACCACGATAATAAGGCCGTAGGATACGATGACTTGATTCTTGACGTCCTGATCCTTACTGTGACGCCCTCGTGACCAAAGGGGTCATACCGTGGGTGTCCAAGGACCGTATCGTCGATTCCAAAAGGATATTTGACTTTACACAGTCGTGCTCAAGGGGTGGTTGATCTACATTCCCCCAAAAAGATCATTTTCCTCAGTCGTCAGTAGGTCGTTCAACTTGACCTCTTGTTTCGTCAACCATTAGTCAAATCCAAAAGTCAACCCAGACCGTAATCTTACCAAACATTCCAAGACCAATTTATTTCTTTGTTTCTCATGAATTTTCCATTTCGAAAACATTTCGTCCGGAAAGAAGCTACCATGAATTATTTCATTCCTTCATTCACAATGTAGAAACTTCATTCTTCACCCGCTTACTCCATTACCCACAAGCCCGTAACTGGTGATGAAGTAAGCAACCCCCGACCCTTCCACACACACACACACACTCCTAGTGCCAACTTAACTTACAACCACTACTTTAGAACACCGGAGTTATAACCTCCCCACAGAAAATGTCATGCAATAAACATAAAAATGGCTTATGGATTACCAATAGGTTCTGGTCAGGACTTCTTTGGCTGAATATTTGAAGGTAAGTCCTGACTTATACCTATAATATGACGACATACGTCAGACTTAACGTTGTGTCTCAGGTCTAACACTGAGATTCAAGATGGATTTCGCATCTTTTCTTACAGTTAGGTTCAGGCCAGAAACTAGGAAGGCAGAGCTATGGAACTATAGTTACCACAGCTATCAGTCACCCATGGCCTGCGTGAACCATTATGGAAACCACAGAGACTTGGCCCACAGCTCATGCGCTACGAAGCTCAGTACACAACCATTCTGGTGAGCGATACAGCAATGACAAGAACCTTCAGGAAAGCCACGAAGATTTCTATCATGAACACGGCGTTGCGACTACCCTAGGTTTATGATGGTGTGATATATATGACATGACCCTTATGATAGGTCAAAGGATCAATCTATCATCTCCCTAAGCGTCGTACCGTCACACCGGACGACTTTAATGCCGTAGACAACCAAGAGACCAACACGAAAAAATATGTTAAGGTTCATTCTGCCACCCACGGGACTACAGCAACAGAGCTGCCGACCAACAAACATGACAACCATCACTTATGGAGCCCACGTCCCCACCTGATTCCACACTCATAACATCCTCCTCACACCACACAGTCCCGGGAGGAAGGAGTTGTTAACAACCCCTCTCCAACAAAGCGGTCAACGATCCTCATGAGGGGCTTCAGACAACGAAGAACCAGTACAACTCGAACGACGGTCCACGCGACTTAAGCCTAGCAACCAGTTTCCTTCGTCCCTCACTCTTCCTCCTCCTCCTCCTCCTCTCCACCAACGGGGCTCACCTTGCTTCCCGTGCACAGTGATCGAAAAGGCCTCTGCCATCTGACGACACAGGCGCTCCTTGGAGGCTTGGATGGCTAAAGGTGAGCGTTAAATTCTCCAACTGGCCATTGGTTCAAGAAGTCCTGCAAAAGGGTAGGCTGAGGCCTAACTACAGGCACGTACCACTGATGAACGTATACCATTCACTTCTTATTCCAGTGGTAATTGATAGTCCAGTGACACACACACACACACACACACACACACACACATCCTACTGGTGAGATTCAACCAATCACAGTCTAATGATACCATGTGTTAATGGCACCTCATCCCACTGATAATTACCCACTGGCGAGTACTTCTAGGACCAACATTTCTCTCTACAGAGACGAAAGTCTGAAGAGGAAACAACCATCCAAGGGAATTTCATTCCAGTGGTACTATTTCCTTCATTTCTGTCCTTTAGGTCTCCTACCTGAGTATATTTCACTTCATTCTCGCACGAATGGCCCACGTAGGACGCCCTTCTTCCTCAGGAATTCAGAGAATGTTAATCAACCTCACCTGATATTCTAATGTCAATTCAGAGGCCAATGGCTCGCAAAGCCGGCTCGTATTTCACCCCTGTTATCTAATCAGCGAACCAAGAGGGGTTGGTGGGATTCATCGCCCGGTGAAGCATACGCGTCAACGCATGAGCTTGACAATGCAAACCCCCAGCGTGAACATGCGTATGTGCATGCGTATGAAATAAGTACGAATGCAGCTCTGGCTCTCCATCTCCCTTCCCCCCAGTAGTACTTCAGTGGCAAGAGGCTCTTCCCACTCTCATAAAGACTCGATGTAGCCAAGGATCAACGTTTAGAGTGGTGTCTGGCTGGTCTCTGCTGGACTGGCTGGACTACGACATTACTCTCACAGCATCACAACTTGCGGGACCCTAGAGCATGTTAATCGTCAGGTTATGTGATTATTTTCATACAGGAGATGACGAATATAATCGTCCGTATCTCTAAGACGATGTGTTGATCAGTTTTTGCCGATGTGTGTCGTCCAGCAGCATAGATTTCAGTCTCTTGAACAGGACGGTACGACCAACTGAAAACGACGACACGACCCTTGAACAGGACGGTGCGATCTTTGAACAGGACGGTACGACCAACTGAAAACGACGACACGACCCTTGAACAGGACGGTACGACCCCCTGAGCACGACGACACGACCCTTTAACAGGACGGTGCGACCTTTGAACAGGACGGCACGACCCCCTGAGCACGACGACACGACCCTTGAGCAGGACGACACGACCTGTGGAATAAGATGGACTGGTCGGTTTCGTTCTAACCCTTCAGGGTCAGACCAAAGGTCAAACTTTCCGACCCAAAGGTCATACTGTCTTGCTCACGAGTCGTGTGGTCGTGCTGAAGGGTCGTACCGACGTGTTCAGAGGTCGTTCTGTCTTGCTCAAAGACAAGTATCGTCATTTTCCTTTTTTTTTTTACGAGATTTTTTTTTTTTGCATATAAGTTTACATGTAAAAGAGGCCTTTGCTTCTTTTGCCATCTTCCTTCATTTACAGAAGAGCTATGACGTATAACTAGGTTATTTTGTTGTACGGCAACAAATTACAAATACCATGACTAAACCACTGTGGACAGTGGAGACTACCACGACTGAACCACTGTGGACAGTGGGGACTACCACGACTGAACCACCGTGGACAGTGGGGACTACCACGACTGAACCACTGTGGACAGTGGGGACTACCACGACTGAACCACTGTGCACAGTGGGGACTACCACGACTGAACCACTGTGGACAGTGGGGACTACCACGACTGAACCACTGTGGACAGTGGGGACTACCACGACTGAACCACTGTGGACAGTGGGGACTACCACGACTGATCCAGTGGATACGATTGATCCACTGTGGATAGAAGGAACGAACATGAATGATCCACTGCAGATAGCAGGGGCTCTCATCACTGTAGACAGTGGGGGCTTTTATCACCTACCATCCTAACTTCCAGTGGTATAATCAATGTAGCAGAGTTAAGAATAGAACTACCTACACTTCCCAACACCTACCAGCCCTGGGAGTAAGAAATCTACACCAAAACCTCCTGAGATGTGGAGTTATATACGTATATCATTATTATTATGATCAACAATCCAAGATAATCATGGCAGAACCCATAACCTCCATCGACCTTACACAGTGACCCACACACACACACACACACAACAAAACAAACAAAAGAAAATCTAGATGCATTGATCTGCTACATACCACTGTACATGCTCGTGAAAAGTCACTTTTTGTGATCCATAACCCTTCTAGGTGTTCACCCACAGATCCATAACCTCTCTAGGTGTTCACCCACAGATCCATAACCTCTCTAGGTGTTCACCCACAGATCCATAACCACTCTAGGTGTTCACCCACAGATCTATAACCACTCTAGGTGTTCACCCACAGATCCATAACCACTCTAGGTGTTCACATGCTCTTACTTTCCACCGTTTTCTATGCGTGGAATTCTAAAACTCCATCTGGATCATCATGTCGAACACCTTCTGTGTAGAACAACACTACCTAGACCTCTTCTCCCCCATTTTCTTCACTCCATCAAGAACCTCTGAATTCTTCATTCACTCCTCTAACCACAAGACCTTAAGGTTGTGGCCGGTCGCGTATCACCACACACACACAGTCCTATATTCCTCCTGGTACCACTACTTTTAAAACGGAAATTACAGCCACTACTTTATAACACGGGCGCTACAGCTTCTTCGCAGGAAATGGTGTTCAATAAACTTAACAGGGGAATGGGTTGTTCACCAGTATCTCTTAACGGGGCGGCTATTTCGTTAAACACTTGAGACCCACTTTAACTTTACTGCTGTGATGCATACGAGAGGACGAGGAGACTTCAGCCAAAGTAGTGAGGTTCGAAACATGACTTTTTTTTTTCCATCGCTGGTGCTGACGGGTGTGGCCTGAGGCAACACTTAGGCAGCTCCAGCCGAGTTGGTGTGGCGACAGAAGCAGTAACCTGACAGAACCATCGTCAGCATCCAACCAAGAACAACCAAAACCCATTAAAGAAAAAGGGGGAGGGGGGCCAAAACAATTGGTTGTAACAAACATCATCTGAAAAATAAAGAAATACCAAGAGAACGTCTGCTCAACTACATGGCGTAAGCACATCACATTAAGAACTACAATGATTGGTATAACAACCACCAAACGACCCTAACCATCATCCTGTAACGATGCCATTGAACCACTGGCCCAACGCGCTTGAAGCATCCAACCAGGAGTCAACCCAAGACATCCAGAAATTCAACCGTCCAATACAGCGTCAGAATCAAAGTACTGTTTATATACAATAGCCATCACGTGACACGGAAAACAATCAAAAGACCCAATCAGACTTCACCAGAGACCTACCAAACGAGTCTACCAAATCATGGTGGTTACGCTAGTTAACCAAGCCTTACCACAGATATCAAAACTAGTTTTTCTTCTTCTCCCCGACCTCTCACTCACATTCTGAACGAGCTTGTAATTCCCACTCCCACAGGAATTTCATCTTAACATCTCTGACACCACAGGGTGATTACGGGATGACTGGCACAAGTGGGGGTTGATGAAGGGCCCTGTCACCCGATCCAATCAGAACAAAGGGCAGAGAGAGAGAGAGAGAGAGAGAGAGAGAGAGAGAGAGAGAGAGAGAGGGCCGGCCAGCCATTTCCGATGACGGAACTCACGCAACAGACGGGGTTTGCCACCACCGTGTGTTGTCTAATGGCAAGGCGAGGATCCCGCTGTCATCTGGACCTGGGGAAGGACTTCAGGAACGTCTTTGTATTTCCCGAAGCCAATATCGTCCTATGATAACCCAGTGGAGTACCAACAGTCAACCTTTCCACGGCTCATTTTGACCTCTTAATGTGAACCTCCATTGGGAATCAATTCCTCAACAGATAATCCGTGCTAGTGGTAATAGCAGCCCACTAAAGGGGGATAATTCCCGTAGCATTTAACCCCCTCACTGAGGTCTTGCTAAGCCTAAAGTTATCGTCAGGTTGCATCCCATTTTCGTAGCTCAAGAGACTCTTATGATCATTTTATTCCCTCTATCGTCAGACCCGTAAAAAAAAAAAGAAGAGAGAGGCTAGTTGGATAGCAATGTCTCAATTTCAAACGATCTTTCAAACTTACCTTCAAAGGATACATGATATTTTCGTACAAAAAAAAATCGTGACAGAAAAAGGACACAGGTTTTATAGTCACTTGAATGAATGGAAATTTGACTTCCTTCTCCAGAGTTCGAGGGACCTGCAGACTATGATCCAGCTCGCAAAGTGTACTTCTATATCTCACTTCTGTGTGTCTGGTCAAATGTAAAAAAAAAGCATCGCAACGCAGAGCAAAAAGTTATATTACGCATGAGCAGAGATCCTCGCGTGTGTACACACAACTTACATGATCTTCAGAATGCAAAAATATTCCACCATTCAATGCTCGTCCCTATGTTGTTCGAACCATGGTAGGGATCACAGTCAAAAGCGCCTTCCTATTCGCGATAGAGTATTTCTGGTTAATAAAGTTCCTTATTAAACTCAATTTCTTGAACTATACACAAAAATCATTAACGATGATTTTACGATGAAACGTAAATTATCTTTTTTCTTCTGTAACTCTAGATGATCCGTAGTGACTTTCTCATAAAGTTTCAAAATAAATGTTAATAAAAATCTAATGATAGACAATAAGGATATCTTACATGTCTTCTTTTCTTCCCCTTGAGCTTTTGATAAACAATAAGGATATCTTACAAGTCTTCTTTTCTTCCCCTTGAGCTCTTGATAGACAATAAGGATATCTTTACATGTCTTCTTTTCTTCCCCTTGAGCTTTTGATAGACAATAAGGATATCTTACAAGTCTTCTTTTCTTCCCCTTGAGCTTTACTCTTCACGCCAGCAACTTCCCAAGAGTTAGGCTAAGGTCTCACTCAGCTTGGATAGAAGCGGCTGTTGCTTTGCAACGTCTGACATCTGGAAAAACTTTGTAATATTCCCTCCCCCTCTTCACAGTTTTCAAGAATCTCCAAGTCCGTGATATACGAATATTCCAGCTCAAGGTCTGTGTCTTTTGTTGGGTGATTCACTGCTGCCAGTCACACTGACGCTTGTGGACAGCGCCCACTAACGACTACTGACTTAATGGTTTTTGAACTACTTGTGAGTGTCTGGTTCCTGTAAATGTCTCATTGGAACGCCAAGACGCCTCCAACATTCTCCTCACTGGCCCGATGCCATTCCTTTTACATTCCACGTAAGATCAGGTTCGTGGTCCTATTCATCTATATTTACTGAACGTGAGAATGATCGCTTGTCAGGCGATAACCTACAAGTTTTCTTTTTTTTTTTTTCATCACATCCACAATCATCTCATCATCTTCCACTACTCAATATTCCATTATATGAAAAAAAAAATTGAATATATATCGAGACCAATTTATATTTACGTGACTTAAAACAAGTCTTTGACACAGTAAACACACTTGAGCTTCTCACTTCCTTTCGCTTTCAAAGCCGGATTATAAATTTTTTTTTCATCCTCTCCTCTTTTTTTTCCCCATGAGCCACACACGCGACTATTACCAGTCATCAATTTTGGCCCCTCCATACACTCTCTCTCCTTCCACGACTGTTCTCCCTGGAGTCTCTCCGACACCAGTTTACAGTCTCCCAACAGAAACTGATGTACACTAAATCAATAATCGTCCGCCAGGGGGGTTTACATGCACCCCTTGTGGTGTACGAAGCCATATCGAAGGGGTTATAGGAAATGGATTAAGATGCCTTACAAGGGCTGAAACGGACTCCCTAGAGCGACGCACAGATGAATGCTCCACTCAGTAATCAACTGAGATGGAATGAAATGGGGGTACGCAAGGAACGCTACGCAAAAACGAAAGAAAAAAAAAAAATCATCGACTCTTTTGTACAATTAACCAACAGAAAATGGGCTTTCCGTTAACGAGAGTTCCTTCGTTGAACGTCAGCTCTGCCAAACGGCGACGACATACGAGTCGTAAATAAGCTCCATTCGTTACACGCGAGTATGTCCTGGTACAACAGTCACATGGCTGATGGTGATATTACCATACACTAACCATGAACCACTGAAGTCCTCAGGAAACCCCCAAAATATACGGGCCATGACGAACACCCGAGAAAATACAATCAACACCACCAAATTCACGACTACAAACCACTTGTCCTGACAGAACGAAGGCACAACCAGATGGAAACCATTAAAAAAAGAATCAAAACAAGTCAATCAAACCAAGACCCAGATACTTGCGAAATACAACCCACAACCTGTAGCTATGTACAGCAATCAACTAAACCACATCAAGTATCCGATCATCATTCAAGAACCATTACAGCGAATCATAGGACACCTAACCTAACAACCATTAGGTGATATTGTTTTTCCTTGTCCTATTACGTAGTTCCATGGGTCTTTTCCGGTGGAAAAATTGAGTACTATATGTAGATAGTGTGTCAGGCATGATTATACAGGGTTGAGCTTATGACACTGGGGTTGTGGTAGGTAATTCTATGAGCGTAAGGTACAGAGCATCAAGTAGGAGTTGCTGAAACTACGTGTAGGGTTGTGATTGGCACGAGTCGGGTTAAACACAAAGAAGAAAGTGGTTTTTGTAATGACATTATATAAAGATAAAAACCAGGTCCTACCAGGACAAAAATTGGGTTATTACGTACAACTACTTTAACCCATTAAGTACGACGGTATGACTCCAGCGTGACGGTACGATCCTTGAGTGTGACGGTACGATCCTTGAGCACGACGGTGCGACCCTCGAGCACGATCGTATGATCCTTGAGCACGACGGTACGATCCTTGAGCACGACAGTATGATCTTTGAGCACGACGGTACGATCCTTGAGCACGACAGGACGATCCTTGAGCACGACGGTATGATCCTTAAGCACGACGGTGCGATCCTTGAGCACGACGGTACGATCCTTTAGGTATGGTGACCTGGCCTCATAACTTGACCCTTAAAAGGGTGGTCAGCTGCAGCGGCATCTTAGCACTGGGTATGAGCCGTACCACGAGGTCTACTAGCACTGGGACGGCGTTTACGACCTTAGGGGGACCTGTATAACTTGACCTTAGAAGGTCGGTAATGTGAGCACGAATGGGTAGTTGTGCTGTCGTTCAAGGGGTAACGAAGGCACGGTTTAGATAGCAGATAGAGAGAGAGAGAGAGAGAGAGAGAAAGAGAGAGAGAGAGAGAGAGAGAGAGAGAGAGCATTTCAGAGACTGTCTTCTGAAAAATCTTCCAAGTCCGACGTATCGCCATCTACTCTGCTGAATCCTCTTCCCCCAGAGGATTGTGGTCACATGTGCACCTACTTACCTGCCACTTACTCCTCCACGTCATGCGAGAGATCTTAGCCGATATATCCCGAATGGTAGAACCAGATAATAGCTTGTATGAACTCTAAGTACCCCAATGTTCGGTGATTCAACCCATGGAACGACCCATAGTAATCTTTTACATGGGTCAGAGCGCTCCCTCCCGCTCTGCCTCGACACCCAGTTAAGCTATCATGAATTTCTTGCTTAGGAATCCGTGCGAGCAGTTTCAGAGAGCTCCTCAATGAATAGCAAGTGAGGGACGAGGTCCCAAGAGGTATATATAGAAGAATCACCGGCCGATGCTGCTGGCTTACCCAGCTCAGTAATCTTTGGGATATTACAGAGGCAAGAACCTCAGTCTCAAGGAGAGGTCTATGATGAAAGGCATTGACCTGTGGCCCCTTCTAAGGCCGGGTCTTAGTACTGGGGTTATTACAGAAGACTCTCGCTACGTGGATGAAGCCTTGAGGCTTCAAGCCTCAATGCACAATGCAACTGCTCCAGCCAACAGCCGGACTTTTAGGCTTGAGGGGGAAAAAAAAAAAGAGTAAGAGTGATTCTACCGGACTTTGTACACTAAGTGGACAACGAAACAGCAGGACTGAAGCTCCGGATCTCGTGACGAAAAGCTGGGAATTGAACCTCTTACACTTTTACAGCGAATATCGAACGACTGGAGCGCATCCATTCTTTGGATCTGTTTTCCTGACGCGATAACGAGAAGCTGGAGTGAACAGCCAAACTCTTGTTCTTTACTGGATGACCAACACCAGGAGAGATGAATCTTTGACCAACACCAGGAGAGATGAATCTTTGACCACGGTTGAAGCTTATGATTCATTCATCCGCGACCTTTGCGTCAGCGGACACAGAAGTATATCCTTTTCTTTGAGGACACAGCAGGAGGAACCCATCCTTTTTCCTATCAAGAAAATAAGCAAGAGGGGCCTACAGAACGCAACAAAAGGTAGGGAATTAAATCATCAACCCTTCCCACCCCACCACCAAGACTAAACTGTCTAACGTTTTTCCTACACTTCACAGAGCTTTACTGAACTCTCTTGAAAAAAAAAAAAATATATCAACGATGTCGGCAGGTTCCCCTTAATCGTAGAGATTTTTAACAGTAATAGTTTAAAACACGAACACACATTCGCGGGCGTTTATATATATATATATATATATATATAGGGTGTTTGGGTCGAGGTGGTGTGCAAAGTGAGAGGGTTAGGGAAAATGATTTGGTAAACAGAGAAGAGGTAGTAAAAGCTTTGCGGAAGATGAAAGCCGGCAAGGCAGCAGGTTTGGATGGTATTGCAGTGGAATTTATTAAAAAAGGGGGTGACTGTATTGTTGACTGGTTGGTAAGGTTATTTAATGTATGTATGACTCATGGTGAGGTGCCTGAGGATTGGCGGAATGCTTGCATAGTGCCATTGTACAAAGGCAAAGGGGATAAGAGTGAGTGCTCAAATTACAGAGGTATAAGTTTGTTGAGTATTCCTGGTAAAGTATATGGGAGGGTATTGATTGAGAGGGTGAAGGCATGTACAGAGCATCAGATTGGGGAAGAGCAGTGTGGTTTCAGAAGTGGTAGAGGATGTGTGGATCAGGTGTTTGCTTTGAAGAATGTATGTGAGAAATACTTAGAAAAGCAAATGGATTTGTATGTAGCATTTATGGATCTGGAGAAGGCATATGATAGAGTTGATAGAGATGCTCTGTGGAAGGTATTAAGAATATATGGTGTGGGAGGAAAGTTGTTAGAAGCAGTGAAAAGTTTTTATCGAGGATGTAAGGCATGTGTACGTGTAGGAAGAGAGGAAAGTGATTGGTTCTCAGTGAATGTAGGTTTGCGGCAGGGGTGTGTGATGTCTCCATGGTTGTTTAATTTGTTTATGGATGGGGTTGTTAGGGAGGTAAATGCAAGAGTTTTGGAAAGAGGGGCAAGTATGAAGTCTGTTGGGGATGAGAGAGCTTGGGAAGTGAGTCAGTTGTTGTTCGCTGATGATACAGCGCTGGTGGCGGATTCATGTGAGAAACTGCAGAAGCTGGTGACGGAGTTTGGTAAAGTGTGTGGAAGAAGAAAGTTAAGAGTAAATGTCAATAAGAGCAAGGTTATTAGGTACAGTAGGGTTGAGGGTCAAGTCAATTGGGAGGTGAGTTTGAATGGTGAGAGGCTGGAGGAAGTGAAGTGTTTTAGATATCTGGGAGTGGATCTGTCAGCGGATGGAACCATGGAAGCGGAAGTGGATCATAGGGTGGGGGAGGGGGCGAAAATTTTGGGAGCCTTGAAAAATGTGTGGAAGTCGAGAACATTATCCCGGAAAGCAAAAATGGGTATGTTTGAGGGAATAGTGGTTCCAACAATGTTGTATGGTTGCGAGGCGTGGGCTATGGATAGAGTTGTGCGTAGGAGGATGGATGTGCTGGAAATGAGATGTTTGAGGACAATGTGTGGTGTGAGGTGGTTTGATCGAGTAAGTAACGTAAGGGTAAGAGAGATGTGTGGAAATAAAAAGAGCGTGGTTGAGAGAGCAGAAGAGGGTGTTTTGAAGTGGTTTGGGCACATGGAGAGAATGAGTGAGGAAAGATTGACCAAGAGGATATATGTGTCGGAGGTGGAGGGAACGAGGAGAAGAGGGAGACCAAATTGGAGGTGGAAAGATGGAGTGAAAAGGATTTTGTGTGATCGGGGCCTGAACATGCAGGAGGGTGAAAGGAGGGCAAGGAATAGAGTGAATTGGAGCGAGGTGGTATACAGGGGTTGACGTGCTGTCAGTGGATTGAATCAAGGCATGTGAAGCGTCTGGGGTAAACCATGGAAAGCTGTGTAGGTATGAATATTTGCGTGTGTGGACGTGTGTATGTACATGTGTATGGGGGGGGGGGGGGGGTGGGGCCATTTCTTTCGTCTGTTTCCTTGCGCTACCTCGCAAACGCGGGAGACAGCGACAAAGTATAAAAAAAAAAAAAAAAAAAAAAAAAAATATATATATATATATATATATATATATATATCTATATATATATATATATATATATATATATATATATATATATATATATATATATATATATATCTATATATATATATCTATATATATATATATATATATATATATATCTATCTATATATATATATCTATATATATATATATATATATATATATATATATATATATATATATATATATATATATATTTTCCATACTATTCGCCATTTCCCGCATTAGCGAGGTAACGTTAAGAACAGAGGACTGAGCCTTTGAAGGAATATCCTCACTCGGCCCTCTCCTCTGTTCCTTCTTTTGGAAAACTAAAAACGAGGGGAGGATTTCCAGCCCTCCGCTCCCTCCCCTTTTAGTCGCCTTCTACGACATGCAGGGAATACGTGGGAAGTATTCTTTCTCCCCTATCCCCAGGGATAATATATATATATATATATATATATATATATATATATATATATATATATATATATATATATATATATATATATGTATATATATATATATCACGAACCTTCATACAATCAGTAACGCACACACGAAGGAAAGCGTACAAGAGAGTGAAGGATCCTGTCGAAGTGCCACACTCGCTCTTGCCTCGACGGAAAAAAGAAAGAAAGAAAGAAAGAAATACTCCCCAGCAGGACAGAACTAGATTAAGAAAATCTTTTTTCACTCCCGTCAAACAGACAGGATGTATCTGACTGGCGAGTGATTCCAAGACTGCAACTACTGAATACTCGCTGATCTTCACCTCATTTATTCCCCGCCAGATTCTCTTCCCCCCACAAATGCAAGACCGACGTATGTACACACGATACCTCAAAGGAAGGAGTAAAAAAAAAAAAAAAAGAAGATCGGACGCTTTCTTTCTGTTATCCCACTGATGAGGGATCTGGGACTGTGGTACCCTGATAGTGAATATGGGATTGTGGTAGCCTGATTGTGAATATGGGACTGTGGTAGCCTGATTGTGAATATGGGACTGTGGTAGCCTGATTGTGAATATGGGACTGTGGTAGCCTGATTGTGAATATGGAACTGTGGTAGCCTGATTGTGAATATGGGACTGTGGTAGCCTGATAGTGAATATGGGACTGTGGTAGCCTGATTGTGAATATGGAACTGTGGTAGCCTGATTGTGAATATGGAACTGTGGTAACCTGATAGTAATCTGGAAGTGTGTTACCCAGTTACGAAGCCTGGAAATATGGCGACCCAATCAGACACCTAGGAGTGGTGTCCACTGAAAAGAGATTTACATATCTGCCTCCTCTCTCTATGAAGAGATCACATATTACTGAAACGTGTGTGGTTGCAAGCTAATACCTAACATTTTTAACAGAAACACATACCATTTGAACCCCAAGTGAAATTAAGAACTTCTTGTTTCCTCCTCTGATGCTGGCGCTAGATAAAGGGTTTATGAACAACAGAAGACAAATTACAGGTTAACTCGGTATGTGGTGGGAGGAACGCGAAAGCTGGTACTGAGTGAAGCTCTCGCTGACGAGTCTGGCAATAGCCTCACGCCCTAGCACCCGCCGACCAACATTCTCAGAGATCCATCGTGCACGGGGGACGACGAAACGTTCGATAAACGTTGAACGTTTCGTCCGAGGAGCGAGCACGGAGAGGAGAATGTTGTTGCTGTGCGTAGCAAATGTCGCTCTCAGCTCTCCGAGAGTAAACTTTACATACGACCTATGAAGACGACAGTACGACCCCTGTGTATGATGGGGATACCCTAAGGGTCGTTTCGTCGTGCTCAAGGGTCGTATCGTCGTGCTCGTTGGGGTTAGTAAGGAATGCCTCCTGCCCACTGTGGTACTGAAGAAGAATCCCTCTCGTATAGTATGGCATTAAAGAGGTGTGTTTCTACTTATCACAATGCAGACTGTCAGGCACAAATTCTTCAATGGCTAGACCTCGGACACACACACACACACACACACACACACACTCCCGTCGGCAAGGATCCCTGCGGTGCTTGTAATTCCGACAATACACTGTGACACACCGGGGGTCCCTGTGTCTCAGTTAGCACAGGCAGGAAGACGCATCTAAAGGGCTCTATTTACCCTCACGTGTCCCAGGAATGAGCGACGACGCGATGTGGCGGTGTCGAGATGGTACGCGCCTCCCTTACGACACTGTGAGGGTTTATATCTTCCATTTTCCTCTTCGTCACAGAGTAATGTGTTGGGAGGAAAGGAAGCTTCGTTGCCAGAGGACTGAAGGTAACTGTACCGCTCTTGTTTAAAAGCACCTGCACCCGAGCAATCTCTCATTCCATTCTCATTTTCTATAGTGGATATCATACCACCCCTAATGAAATTCGAACACACATCTCAAAAAAAAAAAAAGTATATTCTAATGGACTACAGTCTTGGCTCGATATTTCTTATTCGCTCTTCTTTTTTTTTCTAAGGGTCAAGTCTTTGACACTGCAAGTGTCAAAGACTTGACAAGCGGTAGTCACAGTGGTGATGAACGAACCTTCGATAGCAGGTGATGATTAAGTTGTTCTTGGAAACATAACAGATACGTCACGAGGGAGGAGGAAGAGCAAAACATAATAGAAACACAACGAATTGGAGCACAGCATAATAGGGACAGAACAAAATAGAGTAAGGCATAATAGGGACACAACAAAGTGGAGCACAGCATAATAGGGACAGAACAAAATAGAGTAAGGCATAATAGGGAAACAACTAAGTGGAGTAGAGCATAATAGGGACATAACAAAATAGAGTACAGCATAATAGGGACACAACAAAATGGAGTAGAGCATAATAGGGACATAACAAAATAGAGTAGAGCATAATAGGGGCACAACAAAATGGAGCACAGCATAATAGGGACACAAAATGAAGCACAGCATAAAGAGAACACAACATAATGGAGTACAGTATAATTCAGACACAACATGGGGGCAACACAGTGGAGACACAGCATAATGGGGACACAAAGAATACAGTAAAACAATGAGAACACAACATGGGGGCATAGTAGAATGGGAACCAAAGAAACTACAAATAAGATAATGGAGGATACAGCATAATGAGACATTAAAGATAATGAGAGAGAGCATTATGAGGAGAACATGGGAGAACATCATAATGAGAAAAACATAACAAAAGAAATAAAACTTAATATCATCATAATTGGGAAACCAGAATGAGAACTAAACATTAATGAAACAGCAACAGGGCAGCATAATGGGGACAAAAGGCACTTAACACAGCATAATGAGGACAGCATAATGGGGCAAGATATGACAAGAACACAGCACAATGAGGACAACATAATAAAGACGAACTATAAGAACACAGCATAATGAGGAAAACACAATGAGGCGTGAATATGATAGGAACACAGCACAAATGAGGACAAAATGCTTTGGAAAGACAGCATAATGGGGGACAACATGGCCCAGGAGCACAGCATAATGGGGTGACCCCATCCACCACACACACACACACACACACATGTAATCCTCAGTCATCAGCATAGGAGAACCGTGGAAGTTACCATGGAAAGTTCCACTGTTAGTGTCCGCATATTTCAAACCCCTACTCCACCCCGCTGGCAGGGAGGGAGCTGGCCCTGGCCAGCGGGACTGCTGTAGTTAACGGCCGGCTCTGATTGGAGACACACTCTGGTCTCCCCGCTAACTCGTGTTCTCATCCTCTTTTGTCGTCAAGCTTCGAAATGAATATGTTTTTGTACCCTAGGTTGGATTGCAAGCCTAAGAAGACACTCGGAACTTACACACACACACACACACACACTCACACACACATACAAAAAGAAATAAAAAAATAAAATCAAAGGTCAACAATAGTCAATATAAATTCTAAAACCAGTAACTCTTGAACTTTGGGCCAATATTATTCATCGCTGGGGAAACAAAGTTACGGGAAAGGTTAATATTGACTCAGTAGTTCTGTCCTCTTCCTCCTCCTCCTCCGTCCACCTCCAGCAGCCCCACCACGTCCAACTCCCCGTCGCCAGGAAGAAGAGTTTCAGGAGAGTGGCTCTCCTAACCAAATGCAACAAACTTCGGCTACATTTCCGACATGTGTACCAGGACGGCAGAGAAACACCAGAAACATATTTCATCTGAAGGGGGAGAGAGAGAGAGAGAGAGAGAGAGAGAGAGAGAGAGAGAGAGAGAGAGAGAGAGACTGAGAGTGAGTGTGTACACACGAGAGAAGCAGATACCAGAAGACCTGATGGTCTGTGACGAGGTTTCTCTGCTTGATGGGACGGCAACGAGTATCCACCATTCGCTAATCTATGTACGAGATGGATACAGAATAGTGAAAGCAGAGGGAGGGAGGGAGGGTCTCCACCACATCTTTCGACGTACATCACCCCAACAGAAGGATAATGAAACGTACGTTGGAACACCATGTTGAGCGGAGAAAATTATTATGACGTGGGAGTCTTATAGGGGGGGAAAAGATATGAATGCAGAGCACCTTTTGGTAGAGAGAGAGAGAGAGAGAGAGAGAGAGAGAGAGAGAGAGAGAGAGAGAGAGAGAGAGAGAGAGAGATCCTACCCACTTACTTCCCTACTTACCCCATTAAGATTACTTACGAGAGGGCTCTGCCATATTGGTACAGCAAATGAAGCAGTACCGTTCATCACAAGGACTGTTTCAATAATTTCTCGTCTTGTGGCGCCACGCGCATCGTATGGATCTTGAGCTCACCTAGAATCATCATAGTCAGTCAAGTATTCTTTTAAAAGTGTCTTCGTTTCACTCCTTATCTGTCAACTTCTGCCCTATCTATCTTACTGTTGCGCCTAACGATGTAATTTCGCCTCTCTTTTGTTTGTTTTTTTCAATATCCTAAGTTCAGAGGACTAATTTGATAAACTATATCTGATGATCTTAACATCTTAACACCTTATTATAGTTCATTATACATCTCACACCATCTGAAGACCCTAACATCTACCTGTACGTTAAGTTACTGCAGAACACTTAACTTCCAACTCGGAAGAAAAAAAACATTAACCAACTTCGCCTGATGAAGATGAAAATATCTATTAATCTTAGCAACTCGTTCTCATAGCGATAAAAAGGAAATCTATCTATATAACTCCCTTATCTTTCTTATCAGAAGCTATGGCTGGTGGGAGTGACACTATTGTCTCTTCGTCTATAGTGAGCTCCCTTCTAACACATGTACCCCTCAGTGCATTAAACTCCCAGCCATGCCAAATACTGTTATAAATGCCGAGAACTTAAACACGTCCGCTCGACAGGGAAGGAACGATCTTAGCGAAATACTGAATGCATGAAAACAAGGGTTGAAAATAATGTAATCAACGTAACTCTTTAGCCTTGAACATAATGTCGTTAGACAGTTATGTGATCTTTTGTACTTCGCATTAGCGAGGATTATGCATCTGTCTTGGACTACAAGGAGACGTAATCAGAGAAATATAATTCGTGATTATATGACAATTCTGCATATGTGCAAGATTACAGCGTTCTCTCTCGTAGCAACGGTCATAGACACATTATCTGAAGTATATCCATACATTAAACCTAACAAAAAAGAATGTAAAATTCCCAAAGCGCGACGGTGCGGCGACCCCCTGGGTACATGACCGTCTGGCCTTTGACCTGACGCTCAGAGGTCAGAACAAAGACCCCAAGAGGCGTACCGTTGTGGGTTCGTCAGCATCCAGAACCATAAACACATTTTAATGACCACATTTCGCACCAGACTGGACAAATCCGGGCGTCCTGATCATACCCGGAAGGGAAGACAATATTGGCAAGTATCGCTGGAGAGTCGTCTGTGTTTTTGCTGCACATAAATCCCAAGCTTCCACGATAAAGCAATGGCATTTCCGACAATACCTCAGCAAGGTAATGTTCGTTCAGAAGTGTACATAAAGTAACGTACGACACGTGTCAGGTAATGGCTATAGCGCCACCTCTGTGTTGTTTTACTGAGGCAGACATAAGAAGACAAAGTAAGACAAGACGGGGACAGGTGATGCGAAGCAGCGAATCAAGCCGAAGAAAGTGGTCGAGTACGAGGAGAGAAGGTTGGAGGTCGAAGAGCGAAGAGTGGAGAGTTGGAAGAGCGATGAGCAGAGTTCGAGGAGAGAAAAGGAAAGAACAGGTTAGTGAGAGGAGAAAAGAGAATAGCGCGAGTACAGGAAAGTAGACTTCGAGGAGACGATATCAAGAAGAAAAGTGTCGGAGCTCGAGAGGAGAAGGGCAGACTTCAAGGACAGCGTAGTAGACTTCGGGGGAAGATTACCTTCGAGAAGAGAAAAAAATGACTTCGATGAGAACACCAGGCGAGGAAGCGAGTGTGGGTGGGTTGTTGTGCCAGAACTGGATATACAGAAGTTGATATATGTGTATACGCCGATGGGAATGGCGATGCGAAGCGACACAATCACATTACGCACGTCGCACCAGGTCGTGGGATGATGGACGGCGAAGATGGGATCTCCGGCAAAACAAGATATGCCCCCAGTGTTACTTAATCTGCAACCTGTCATACCCTAACCACCATCTGCCACTCCTCACATGCTTCAGCCAAATGCCATTATTCGCAACCTATTGCCATCCGCCACCTGTCACACTCCCTGCCATATGCCATGCGTCACGCCTTTAGCACAGTGACTGAGATGCGTTGGTCAAACGGCGCAGAGATATGCAAAAGTACTGGAAACGCAACGTATCTGTCTAAACTTCTTGAGCACAGCGGAGCGAGAACCTTCAGCGTCGCGATACGAACCCTGAGCACAACGGCGCCATCTCTGGATACATAATGGCTTAACCCTTGACCTGACCCGTAAGGGGTTACACTTCCCTTGTGTGCACGCAACGACAGGATCGAATTTCTTGTGCGCACGCCACAATCCCATTCCCTCTGGATGTTTATTGACAGGATAGACATCGCTCTGCCTACTTACAGGACAGACGTCTCACTGTCTACTTACAGTACAGACAATGTTAGGTCTACTTACAGGACAGACATCGCACTGCCTACTTACAGGACAGACATAGCACTGTCTTGGCTCTACACAAAATCCCGATCGCTGGCTACTTCGATAAAGAACAGTCCAACGAATTTTTCCTATTTCCTGAATGGTATTCATGGTTAATCTACGCAAACTATATCGCTGTACCTTTGGCTACAAGTTCATGGAAGTGCCAGTAACAAGAATGACCTGCTCAGGAGAGAGAGAGAGAGAGAGAGAGAGAGAGAGAGAGAGAGAGAGAGAGAGAGAGAGAGAGAGAGAGAGAGAGAGAGAGAGAGAGCACTTTCGACAAAATTTTGCAGTAAGACAATGCCACTAGCGCGTAGCGCTTGCTCGCGGTATGAATTACTCTTCTTTTTTTTCTAAGGTTCTAGGCATTGACAAAAGTCCACATCAAGGCCGGGCCTCAACTGACATGTAAAAAGGTTACTGAAAGGAAGAATAAGAAATAAGAAAAGGTACTTGAGAATTTTGGAAGAAGTGAAAGACATATCATTGAAAAGGTGCCAAATCATAGTTATTGGGAAAGACATGAGAGAGTAGAGAGTTCCAAAGCTTCGAGGTATAGGGAAAGAAACAATTATCAAAACGGCCCACCCTTGAGTTGCCAACGGCCACAAAGAAATCACGTAAAGCAGTACCTAGCCTAGTGTTGCGTTGTCCAGTTGGTAGTGGTGGGGGCACATAAGCAGCCAGTTAAGCAGTTGTACTTATAACGTATTCCAAAAGCTTTTGAGTTTATTAATTCATCTTTTGTTCTGATGAT